>NC_135955.1:98169410-98319410 GCF_053455715.1 Rhinoraja longicauda | reverse complement strand
CTTGCAGTGCCAGAGACCCAGGTTTGATCCTGACTATGGGTGATACCTGTATGGAGTTTGTAGGTTTCCCCTGTGACCATGTGGGTTTTCTCCAGGTGCTCTTGTTTCCTCCCACATTCTAACGGTGTGCAGGTTTGTAGTTTAATTGGCTTCTGTACATTGCCCCTAGTGTGTAGGATATAGAAATAGTGTATGGGTGATCGATGGTTGGCGTGGACTTGGTGGGCCGAAGGTCCTTTTTCCACGCTGTATCTCTAAACTAAATCTTTCCCCGCTCACCTTAAACCTATGTCCTCTGGTTCTCGATTCCCTTACTCTGGGCAAGATACTCTGTGCGTTTACCCAATCTATTCCTCTCATTTGGGATGTTACGTTGCAAGTTTGTAAAATATTGGGTAGCCCGCACTTGGAGCAGTTCTGGTCACCACCCTGTGGAAACAATGTGGTTACTCCGGAAAATGCGGAGAAGATTCACCAGGATTTCCTATCAAGGGTTTCCTGCATTTGTGGAGAGTCTAGGACCAGAGGCCATAGCCTCAGAATAAAAGGACGTACCTTGAGCAAGGAGGTGCTGGAGATGCGATTGTTTTCCGGATTGTATCTCCGGTAGCTCTGCGGCCTAACATCGTGCAGCTGGAGGCCTGATGACTGACTTTGAGCCTCCGCCGGGGCCTGGACTTACCATCTGAGCGTGCGATTCCTTGCCTGGACCGATGCTCCAACCGTGGCCTGCGGACTTTAACATCAAGGAGCTCACAGTCTCGGGTTGGGACCGAAGTTGGGAGCTCCAAGCCGCACGGCGTTCGACAAGCCCCGACCCAGGGTAGATCGCCCGGGGCGGGGGAGCTGAGATCCCCCCCCCCCTTGATGCAGGAGCTTGATCACCCCGAAGAGAAAGGCCCGCCACCGGGAGTCAAGATCGTCCCGTCAACGGAAGGTTAGATGGCCCCTAACCGCTGGAGGACAAAGAAGGGAGAGATTGAACTTTTTTTCACCTCCCATCGCAGTGAGGAATGCGGAGGAGACACTGTGGTGGATGTTCATAGAAACATAGAAAATAGGTGCAGGAGTAGGCCATTCGGCCCTTCGAGCCTGTACGCACCGCCATTCAATATGATCATGGCTGATCATCCAACTCAGTATCCCGTACCTGCCTTCTCTCCATACCCCCTGATCCCTTTAGCCACAAGGGCCACATTTAACTCCCTCTTAAATATAGCCAATGAACTGGCCTCAACTACCTTCCACAGATTCACCACTCTGTGTGAAAAAAAACGTTCTCATCTCGGTCCTAAAAGATTTCCCCCTTATCCTTAAACTGTGACCCCTTGTTCTGGACTTCCCCAACATCGGGAACAATCTTCCTGCATCTAGCCTGTCCAACCCCTTAAGAATTTTGTAAGTTTCTATAAGATCCCCCCTCAATCTTCTAAATTCCAGCGAGTACAAGCCGAGTCTATTCAGTCTTTCTTCATATGAAAGTCCTGCCATCCCAGGAATCAATCTGGTGAACCTTCTCTGTACTCCCTCTATGGCAAGAATGTCTTTCCTCAGATTAGGAGATTCAATCAATAGTCAATAGTCAATAGTCGTTTATTTGTCACATACACATAAATGTGTAGTGAAATGAAACATTACCCGCAGTTGAACAATAAGACCAATAAGAATAATCAATAAAAATGCAATAACACATACAATCACAAACTAACACCAAACAAAAAGAAACATCCATCACAGTGAGTCTCCTCCAGTCCCTCCTCACTGTGATGGAAGGCCACAATGTCTTTTCTCTTCCCCTGCCGTCTTCTCCCGCGGTCAGGCTGTGGGAGTTGCCACGTCGGGGCGGTCGGGGCTCCCGACATTGAAGCCCCCGCTGGGCGGTGAAAATCCCGCGGCCTATTCCAGGCCGCGCCGGATGGTGAAAGGTCCGCGGCGGGCCGACCCAAGACCCACGATTCGGGGCGGGCGAACACGCTGCCTCTGCCGCTGCCGGAGCTCCCGATGTCGGCCCCCACCCAGGGGCCTGTCGGCTTCCGACGTCCACGCGGCCCGCGCCTGAGCCTCCGGAGACGAGTCGCAGCCGCTCGCGCAGCATCCGCAGGCAGCCAGCGCCGCAGGTGGTGAGTCCGGGCCGCGGGCTCTGCGAACCAGAGCCCCAGGTGGTCCCAGGTGCATGGCCGATGGTGGTAGGCCGCAACGGGAACGGGGACACGACACAGAAACAAAGGTCGCGTCTCCGTTCGGGAGAGAGAATTTTACAGTTCCCGTTCCCCCCACACCCCACCCCCCACCCACACATAACATACAAACCCTACACCATATTAAAACTACAATTCAGACAAAAACAACAAAAAACACAAAAGACAGACGGACTGCAGGCAAGCCGCAGCTGCGACAGATTCATGTTAAAATGTATTTTGTGTGTCCTGTTGCTTTTTATTGTATGGCAAATGAAATTCCTCATATGTTGCAAAACATACTTGGCTAATAAAGTATGATTGTGATTGTGATTATGAAGAGGAATTCATTGCCACAGATGGCTGTGGTGGCCAAGTCAATGGGTATTTTGTAAGGTACGGATTGACAGATTCTTGAAAAGTAAGGGTGTCAGCGGTTATGGGGGTAGTTGAAAATGATCATAGACTTAAACAAACCCTTTTTTATATCTTTGAAAATGTTGCACACTTAACTATCACCTATAAAAATATCTGGTAATCACTATTATCATTTGTTCACAATACTCCCAAGTGCGGGCTACCCAATGTTTGATAAACTTGCAACTAACATCCCATTTTATATTCTGTGCATCAAACTCTGAAGGCAGGCATGCCTTCTTCACCATTCTAACTACCTCAGGAAACCATGGACTTGAGCCTCAAGGTCCAATTGGAAATAATTGGATAATGATGGGGTTAGAAATATATTTGGATCTCTCTCCAAGGGAACGTTATAAATGTGCTTTGATGGAATATTTTGCATTGAACACTGACAATTTCTGTTCTTATCGCTGTTAATTGATGAGAATTTCATTGACTGCCTTCTGCTGAAATCATTAAACTCATTAATTTTTCCCTTCTCTCAGGTCACGTCAAGTTGAGTTTATTGTCAGATGCACAAATCTGATGAGTTACAGGTACATTGAAAATCTTGCTTGCAACAGCATTACAGGGTTTTTCCGAGTGTCCGTCATAAGGTTGGCTAGCATTAAAAACAGGGATGTTATGCTGAGGCTGAATTTGGCACTAGGCAGGCCGCATTTGGAGCATTGTGAGCAATTTTGGGCTCCATATCTGAGGAAGGATGTGCTGGCTCTGGAGAGTGGCCAGAGGAGGTTTGTGAGAATGTTTCCAGGAATGATTGGGTTAACATATGATGAGTGTTTGTCGGCACTGGGCCTGTACTCACTGGAGTTTAGAAGGATGAGGGGGGACCTCATTGAAACTTACCGAACAGTAAAGGCCTTGATAGAGTGGATATGGAGAGGATGTTACCACCAGTGGAAGAGTCCAGGACCAGAGGTCATAGCCTCAGAATAAAAGGATCTCCCTTTTAGAAAGGTGATGAGGAGGAATTTCTTTCGTCAGATGGTGGTGAATCTGTAGAATTCATTGCTACGGACGGCTGTGGAGGCCAAATCAGTGGATATTTTTAAGGTGGAGAGTGACAGATTCTTCATCAGTACGGGTGTCAGGGGTTATGGGGAAAAGGCAGGAGAATGTGGTTGAGAGGGAAAGATGGATCAACCATGATTGAATGGTGAAGTAGACTAATTCTGCTCTTATCACTAATGAACTTCTGGTGGAAGAGACACATGGGTGCCAGAACGATTCCCACAAGCACCCAGGAAAGGTTAAACATGACCCCGCAAATGGGTCAAGCAGCATCTCCGGAGAACATGGAAAGGTAACGCTTTGGGTTGCGATCCTTTTTCAGATACAAGTCCTTGGGTCATTCCTGATACGGAGCGGCACAGTGACGCAGCGGTAGAGTTGGTGCCTAACGGCACCAGGGACCTGGGTTCGATCCTGACTCTGGGTTGCTGTCTGTATGGTACGGGTATGTTCTCCCCGTGACCGCATGAGTTTTCTCCGTGTGTTCCAGTTTCTCCCACACTCCAAAGACGTACAGGTTTTGTAGGTTAATTGGCTTCAGTAAAATTGTAAATTGTCCCTCGTGTGTAGAGGATAGTGTTGGTCACTGGTCGGTGCCGTCTGGGTGGGCCGAAGGGCCTGTTTCCGTGCTGTATCTCTAAAGCCTAAAGTCTAAATACTATCTGTTCCCTTTTATTGGAACACTAGACCAAGAGGACCCGTTGGGCTCAAACCTCTCCTGCATTGGTGCAGCACCCTGTCCTCCCCCCCTCCCCTCTCTCCTAAACCCCCCCGCTCCCCTCTCCTTTCTCCCCCCTTCCCCCCTCCCTCCCTCCTCCCCTCCCTCTCCTCTCCTTTTAAACTTTAAAATGTGAATAACTAAAAATATAAGACCGATTTCAATAAAACTACTTGTATTATCACTAAAGTGACAATGGTGAGTAAGGTGGGCCTAAAATTGTCACGCTATCGTGAACCTTTTTGGCTGAAGTTCAGTCACAAACAAGATAACAAACGAGAGTTTTAGTATATGGATAAACAATTTCTGGATAAAAGGTACTGTTCCGTCTTGTTGTAAGGGGAATTTTACTCATGCTTTTGAGGGGGCCCACTGGATTCTCACTAATATGTAGTTTTGGCAAAAGGATAGTCACAAAATGCTGGAGTAACTCAGCAGGTCGGGCAGCATCTCTGGAGAAGAGGAATAGGTGACGTTTCGGGTCGAGACCCCTCCTCAGTGATTTTGGCACATGGATTCTCTTCCTTTAAGGAACATAGAGCATAGAACAGTACAACACTGGAACAGGCCCTTCAGCCCACAATGTCTGTGCTGAAAATGATACCGAGACCAACTAATCTCACGTGATCCATATAATTCTCTATTCCCTGCATAACCAGATGCCTATCAAAAAGTTTCTTAAATGCCACTATCATAACTGCCTACACCACCACCCCTGTCAGTACATTCCAGACATTCACCCTCTGTGCAAAGAAAATAATTAACCCGCACATTTCATTTAAACTTTACCCCTCTCCTAATACAAATTTTTCCTCTGGTCTTTGATATTTCCACCCTTGGGGAAAAAGTTCTGATCTTTAACATTTGTAAAACCACAAAAGAATTGTATAACACAGTTGTGCTGAGTTCAGGAAGTTGAGTCAAACAGACACGCAACTCTAGGGCTAACAACTCTGGGACTTGATTTTAATTATGAACATTTGACGATGCATAGGTGATAATTTATTGGAAACGCACTATATATTAGCATTCACATTCCTCCCATCCGGTCTAATGTCATAGAGTCATTGAGTCCACACAGCTCACAAACAGGTTCTTCAGCCCAACTTGCCCATGCTGACCAAGATGTCCCATTTGCTTGCATTTGACCTACATCCCTCTAAATCTTTCTTATCCATGTAGCTGTGCAAGTCTTTTTTAAATGCTTGCAGGTAGAGTAGAGTTTTGTTCTCTTTAGTCATAGAGTCATACAGTGTGGAAACAAGCCCTTCAGCCCAACTTGCCCATGCTGACCAAGATGCCCCATCTAAGCCCGCCCGCATTTGGCCCATATCCCCTAAACTTTTCTTATTCATTTCTTATTCAATGCTGCTATAGTACCTGCTTCAGCTACCTCGTCTGGCAACTCGTTCCACACACACCACCCATTGAGTGAAAAAGCTGCCCTTCAGGTTCTAGGTCCTCTGATTCTTGATGTCCCCTACCCTGGGTAAAAAGGGTCTGTGCATTCACCCGAACATAAGAGTTCATGAGAGCTACTTGGCCTATCTATTCCGCTCATGAGCTAGATTTCTCTGCATGGACTCTTGTGCTAAACATTCCTGTTTGAGTGAGGTAAAATCTGTTTGGTTTCCAGTGTAAATTTCTTTGTGTGATCGTTGAATATTATCCTTTCCAAAAGTCAGAGAGTAATTATGGATGAAGAAATCTATTTCTTGATTGATTACTAATTGATTAGTACGGGTCTCAGGTGTTTTGGGGAGAAGGCGGGAGAATAGGGTTGAGAGGGAAAGATAGATCAGCCGTGATTGAATGGCGGAGAAGACTTGATGGGCCAAATGGCCTAAATCTGCTCCTATCGCATGATTCTATGATCTTATTTAGCTAATCTTTGTTACTTTGTTGGAAAATGTTAAACTTCCCCTTTCGGGCACTCATTGATTTATTTAAAAATCATGTTTTTCTTCATCTCCAAAAGTCGACTCAAATGCCCATTTTCTCTCGACCTGTTTTCATGACAGCAGGGACTTTTTTTATATCAGTCATAAATATCAGATTGCTGCTCAGTGGTTTCATTTCAAGGAAGGAAGGAAGTATACCCAATACCCAGAAATAAAGCCATTGCTGGAAGAATGCATAGGTGGCGCAGTGGTAGAGTTGCTGCCTTACAGCGAATGCAGCGCCGGAGACCCGGGTTCGATCCTGACTACGGGTGCTGTCTGTACGGAGTTTGTACGTTCTCCCCGTGACCTGTGTGGGTTTTCTCCGAGATCTTTGGTTTCCTCCCACACTCCAAAGACGTACAGGCATGTAGGTTAATTGGCTTGGTAAATGTAAAAATTGTCCCTAGTGTGTGTAGGATAGTGTTAATGTGTGGGGATCGCTGGTCGGCGCGGACCCGGTGGGCCGAAGGGCCTGTTTCCGCGCTGTATCTCTAAACTAAACTAAACTAAACGAAATGCTTTCTTCCAAATATTCAACGTAATTTTCTCACATTGCGACACTAATCAGTCTTCAAAACTCCACTTTTGAGTATAATGGGACATTTTGAGATCGTAAGGAGTGGCACAGTGGTGCAGCGGTAGAGTTACCGTCTCACAGCACCAGAGACCCGGGTTCGATCCCGACTACGGGTGCTGTCTGTGTGGAGTTTGCACTTTCTCGCCGTGACTGTATACACTGGAATTTAGAAGGATGAGGGGGGATCTTATTGAAACATATAAGATAATTAGGGGATTGGACACATTAGAGGCAGGAAACATGTTCCCAATGTTGGGGGAGTCCAGAACAAGGGGCCACAGTTTAAGAATAAGGGGTAGGCCATTTAGAACGGAGATGAGGAAGAACTTTTTCAGTCAGAGAGCGGTGAAGGTGTGGAATTCTCTGCCTCAGAAGGCAGTGGAGGCCAGTTCGTTGGATGCTTTCAAGAGAGAGCTGGATAGAGCTCTTAAGGATAGCGGAGTGATGGGGTATGGGGAGAAGGCAGGAACGGGGTACTGATTGAGAGTGATCAGCCATGATCGCATTGAATGGCGGGGCTGGCTCGAAGGGCTGAATGGCCTACTCCTGCACCTATTGTCTATTGTCTATTGTCTATTGACCTGCATGGGGGTTTCTCTGGGCGGTTGATTGATTTGGCTTAGTTTAGTTTAGAGATACAGCGCGGAAACAGGCCCCTCGGCCCATTGAGACCGCGCCGACCAGCGATCCCCACACATTAACACTATCCTATACACACTAAGGACAATAAAAACCCCCCACAATTTTACCCAAGCCAATTAACCTACAAACCTGTACGTCTTTGGAGTGTGGGAGGAAACCGAAGATCTCGGAGAAAACCCACGCAGTCACGGGGAGAACGTACAAACTCCGTACAGACGGCATCGGAAGTTGTAATCGGGATTGAACTTGGGTCTCCAGTGCTGCAAGTTCTGTAAGGCAGTAATTCTACTGCTACCCCACCGTGACGCCCATTGATTGATACTTTATTGTCACATGCACTTGGTACAGTGAAATTCTTTGTTTTACCTACAATACACAAAGTATGCAAAGAGTCGCCATGCAAAGGGCGCCGACAATGTTACAAAAGTAGTCGTTCTACCTTCGAAGGTCCCTCTACCTTCTCGCCCCCCCCCCCCCACCGGGTCCTCCTTTGTTGCCTCCCACACTACAAAGACACGCAGGTTTGTACGCTAATTGGCTTCTGCATATAGTCCCTAGTGTGTGGGATAGAACTAGTGTATCCGCACCAGATTTGCTGGGCCGAAGGACCTGTTTCCATACTGTATTTCTAAACTAAACTAAACTAATAAAAGATGCCGTAAAAAATGAAAGCCTCTGTTTTCGTTCTTGCTTCCTGTGATTCTTTTGCCTCTTTATTTCCATCTCTCTTTTTCCCTCCGTCCCTGCCCTTTCCCTCTTTGTCTATTCCTTTCTTTTCTCCATTTTCCTTCTGTCTCCCTGAGGTTGGTGGATGTATGGAATGAGCTGCCAGTGGAGGTAGAAATAAAGAACTGCCGATGCTGGTTAATACACAAAAGGACACAGAGTGCTGGAGTAACTCAGCAGGTCAGGCAGCATCTCTGGAGAACATGGAAAGGTAAGGTTTGAGGTCAAGACCCAGAGGGGTCTCGACCCAAAATGCCACCTATCCACGTTCTCCAGAGATGCTGCCTGACCCAGTGAGTTACTCCAACACTTTGTGTCTTTTTGTCAGAGGAGGGAATTAAAAGACACTTGGGCAAGTACATGGATAAGAAAGGTTTAGAGGGATATGGGCCAATTGTGGGCAATTGATACTAGCTTAGATGGGGCATCTTGGTTGGCATGGATGAGTTGGGCCAAAGGGCCTGTTTCTATGACATTAGACTGGATGAGTCATAGAGAGTTATAGAGTCATTCAGCGTGTAAACAGGCCCTTTGGAGCGACTAAGCTTGTGTACACTGGAATTTAGAAGGATGAGAGGAGATCTTATCGAAACGTATACAATTATTAAGGGGTTGAACATGTTAGAGGCAGGAAACATGTTCCCAATGTTGGGGGAGTCCAGAACAAGGGGCCACAGTTTAAGAATAAGGGGTAGGCCATTTAGAACTGAGATGAGGAAAAACTTTTTCAGTCAGAGAGTTGTGAATCTGTGGAATTCTCTGCCTCAGAAGGCAGTGGAGGCCAATTCTCTGAATGCATTCAAGAGAGAGCTAGATAGAGCTCTTAAGGATAGCGGAGTCAGGGGGTATGGGGAGAAGGCAGGAACAGGGTACTGATTGAGAATGATCAGCCATGATCACATTGAATGGCGGTGCTGGCTCGAAGGGCTGAATGGCCTCCTCCTGCACCTATTGTCTATTGTCTATTGTCTATTGGCTCACCCTGCCCACACTGACCAACATGTGCCATCTACATTAGCCCCACCTGCTGACGTTTGCCCCATAAACCTGTCCTATCCATGTATCTGCCTAAATGCTTCTTAAACGTTGCGATACCACCTACCTCACCTACTTCCACCGGCAGATCATTCCATACACCCACCACACATTGTGTGAAAAAATTACACCTCAGGTTTCTATTAAATCTTTCCCCCCTCACCTTAAATGGGAGGGAGGAATGCAGTTGTGAATTTAATGCTAATTTAATAGAGAGTTTCCAATAAGTTGCATGGCCAAATGGTTGAAACTAAAATGAAAACTTAGAGAGATTCTTGAGATACAACTTGGAAAGAAGATGACTCTCGGAGCAGTTTTGGGCCCCATACCTGAGGAAGGATGTGCTGGCGCTGGAGAGGGTCCAGAGGTGGTTTACCAGAATAATAACCATATAACAATTACAGCACGGAAACAGGCCCGTTCGGCCCTACCAGTCCACGCCGACCACTTTCTCTGACCTAGTCTCATCTACCTGCTCTCAGACCATAACCCTCCAATCCCCTCCCATCCATATACCTATCCAATTTACTCTTAAATAATAAAATCGAGCCTGCCTCCACCACTTCCACCGGAAGCTCATTCCACACAGCCACCACCCTCTGAGTAAAGAAGTTACCCCTCATGTTACCCCTAAACTTTTGTCCCTTAATTCTGAAGTTATGTCCCTTTGTTGGAATCTTCCCCACTCTCAAAGGGAAAAGCCTACCCACATCAACTCTGTCCGTCCCTCTTAAAATTTAAAAAACCTCTATCAAGTCCCCCCTCAACCTTCTACGCTCCAAAGAATAAAGACCCAACCTGTTCAACCTCTCTCTGTAGCTTAAGGGCTGAAACCCAGGCAACATTCTAGTAAATCTCCTCTGTACCCTCTCCATTTTGTCGACATCCTTCCTATAATTTGGCGACCAGAACTGCACACCATACTCCAGATTCGGCCTCACCAATGCCCTGTACAATTTCAACATTACATCCCAACTTCTATATATATATATATATTCGATGCTCTGATTTATAAAGGCAAGCATACCAAACGCCTTCTTCACCACCCTATCCACATGAGATTCCACCTTCAGGGAACAATGCACAGTTATTCCCAGATCCCTCTGTTCCACTGCATTCCTCAATTCCCTACCATTTACCCTGTACGTCCTATTTTGATTTGTCCTACCAAAATGCAGCACCTCACACTTATCAGCATTAAACTCCATCTGCCATTTTTCAGCCCACCCTTCCAAAAGGCTTAAGTCTCTCTGTAGACTTTGAAAATCTACTTCATTATTAACTACACCACCTACCTAAGTATCATCTGCATACTTACTAATCCAATCTGCATACTTAATAATCTCAGGAATGAGTAGGTTAACATATGAGGAGTGTTTGTAGGCACTGGGCCACTTGCTGGAGTTTAGAAGGATGAAGGGGGACCTCACTGAAACTTACGGAATAGGGAAAGGCCTGGATAGAGTGGATGTGGAGAGGATGTTTCCACTATTGGGAGAGTCCAGGACCGGAGGGCGTAGACTCAGAATTAAAGGACGTTTCTTTAGGAAGGAGATGAGGAGGAATTTCTTTAGTCAGATGGTGGTGAATCTGTGGAATTCATTGTTGAGGCCAAGTCAATGGTTATTTTTAAGGGAGAGATAGATAGATTCTTGATTAGTATGGTTATGGATTAGTATGGATATGGGGAGAAGGCAGGAGAATGGGGTTGAGATGGAAAATAGATCAGCCATGATTGAATGACAGAGCAGACTTGATAGACCGAATGGCCTAATTCTGCTCCTATGACATAGACATAGACATAGAAAATAGATGCAGGAGGAGGCCATTCGGCCCTTTGAGCCAGCACCGCCATTCATTGTGATCATGGCTGATTGTCCACAATCAATAACCCGTGCCTGCCTTCTCCCCATATCCCTTGATTCCACTAGCCTCTAGAGCTCTATCTAACTCTCTCTTAAATCCATCCAGTGATTTGGCCTCCACTGCCCTTTGTGGCAGAGAATTCCACAAATTCACAACTCTCTGGGTGAAAAAGTTCCTTCTCACCACAGTTTTAAATGGTCTCCCCTTTATTCTAAGACTGTGGCCCCTGGTTCTGGACTCCCCCAACATTGGGAACATTTTTCCTTCATCTAGCTTGTCCAGTCCTTTTATAATTTTACATGTTTCTATAAGATCCCCTCTCATCCTTCTAAACTCCAGTGAATACAAGCCTAGTCTTTTCAATCTTTCTTCATATGACAGTCCCGCCATCCTAGGGATCAATCTCGTGAACCTACGCTGCACT
Source organism: Rhinoraja longicauda (assembly GCF_053455715.1). Classification (NCBI taxonomy): domain Eukaryota; kingdom Metazoa; phylum Chordata; class Chondrichthyes; order Rajiformes; family Arhynchobatidae; genus Rhinoraja; species Rhinoraja longicauda. The sequence continues at coordinate 98,307,868 of NC_135955.1, read as the reverse complement.
GCCACAATTACAAGGATGTCCTTCCTCAAATTAGGAGACCAAAACTGTACACAATACTCCAGATGTGGCCTTACCAGGGCCCTATACAACTGCAGAAGAACCTCTTTACTCCTATACTGAAATCCTCTCGTTATGAAGGCCAACATGCCATTAGCTTTCTTCACTGCCTGCTGTACCTGCACGCTAACTTTCAGTGACTGGTGTACAAGGACACCCAGGTCTCGCTGCACTTCCCCCTGACCTAACCTGACACCATTGAGATAATAATATCTCTTAAAGAGTCATAGAGTCATAAAGTGATACAGCATGGAAACAGGCCCTTCAGCCCATGCTGCCCACACCGGTCAATATGTCCCATCTACATTAGTCCCACCTGCCCGCGTTTGGTTCATATCCCTCCAAACCTGTCCTATCCATGTGTCCCGTGAGGCAGATGGTAGCTCGGGACCGCTCTCGAGTCGGTGAACTTATAAACTCTGACGAACTTATGACTCTCTCCGTTTAAAGAAATTCTCCAGCTGTTCAACCCACGGCACAGCCCCCGCCAATTCCTCACCACACTGTTGAATGACGCAACATTCAATCATTCATGCTTTCAAATGTGCTCCTCAAAACTCTGCCCTCACATCTGTCTTTGCATCAGAAATCCTGCAGGAGCTACGACCGTAGTCGGACTCTGTGTGGGAATCAGTAAAAGACCCAGCCCAAGACACCCGTTTTAGGTCCCGTAAGTTTTGCTCCCCATTCATTTCAATGAAGAATAAAATTGGACAAGTGTAAAATGTGCATTCGACCTGAACGTGGCCGGTCTCCTCCTTGTCAAAGAGAGGTGGTGAAAATTTGGAACCCCAACGTTCATTAAATATTTATGAATGATACATTGATAGCTCCGTGCTATTTATAATGCCAATGAATCACTCAATAAGAAATTAAAATGAAGGCTCCAGAATTAGAAACATAGAAACATAGAAAATAGGTGCAGGAGTAGGCCATTCGGCCCTTCGAGCCTGCACCGCCATGCAATATGATCATGGCTGATCATCCAGCTCAGTAACCTGTACCTGCCTTCTCTCCATACCCCCTGATCCCTTTAGCCACAAGGGCCACATCTAACTCCCTCTTAAATATAGCCAATGAACTGGCCTCAACTACCTTCTGCGGCAGAGAATTCCACAGACTCACCACTCTCTGTGTGAAGAAATGTTTTCTCATCTTGGTCCTAAAAGACTTCCACCTTATCCGTAAGCTGTGACCCCTGGTTCTGGACTTCCCCAACATCGGGAACAATCTTCCCGCATCTAGCCTCTCCAACCCCTTAAGAATTTTATATGTTTCTATAAGATCCCCCCTCAGTCTTCCAAATTCCAGCGAGTATAAGCCTAGTCTATCCAGTCTTTCTTCATATGAAAGTCCTGCCATCCCAGGGATCAATCTGGTGAATCTTCTCTGTACTCCCTCTAAGGCTAGAATGCCTTTCCTCAGATTAGGAGACCAAAACTGTACACAATACTCCAGGTGCGGTCTCACCAAGGCCCTGTACTACTGCAGCAGAACCTCCCTGCTCCTATACTCAAATTCCTTGATGTGTCAGCTGCACTCTTATTGCTCTATATATATAATTGTGAGCGATTTTGGGCACCATATCTGAGTTTGGATGTGCTGGCTCTGGAGAGGGCCCAGAGGAGGTTTACAAGAATGATCCCAGGAATGAGAAGGTTAACAAATGATGAGCGTTTGTCGGCACTGGGCCTGTACTCGCTGGAGTTTAAAAGAATGAGGGGGGGTCCTCATTGAAACATGCAGAATAGTGAAAGGCTTGGATAGAGTGGATGTGGAGAGGATGTTTCCACTAGTGGGGTAGTCTAGGACTAGAGGTCATGGCCTCGTAAATTAAAGGACGTTCTTTTAGGAAAGATGATGAGGAGAAATTTCATTCGTCAAAGGGTGGTGAATCTATGGAATTATTTGCCAGGCTGTGGGCTGTCAGTGGATATTTTAAAGGCAGAGATAGATAGATTCTTGATTAGTGCAGGTGTCAGAGGTTATGGGGAGAAGGCAGGAGAATGGGGTTAGGAGGGAGAGATAGATCAGCCATGATTGAATGGCGAAGTAGACATGATGGGCCGAATGGCCTAATTCTTCTATCCCTTATGACATGATAATTAATTTTTTGGCAAGTTGGATTGTGGTGGCAAGTCAGATTAAAGATAGATTGAGGGTCTCCAATGAAGAACCACTCTCTAGTTCATTGGAGACCCTTGGACTATCTTTAATTGGACCTTTCTGGGCCTTATCTTGCACTAAACGTTATTCCCTTTATCTGTATACTGTGGATGGCTTGATTGGAATCAAGTAAAATCATTTAGTACTGAGATGAGGAAAAACGTTTTCACACGGAGAGTTGTGAATTTGTGGAATTCTTTGCCTCAGAAGGCAGTGGAGGCCGATTCACTGGATGCATTCAAAAGAGAATTAGATAGAGCTCTTGGGGCAATCGGAATCAAGGGATATGGCGAGAAGGCAGGAGCTGGTTACTGATTGTGGATGATCAGCCATGATCACGTTGAATGGCGGTGCTGGCTCGAAGGGCCGAATGGCCTACTCCTGCTCCTCAGTCTGAAGAAGGGCCTCGACCCAAAATGTCACGCATTCCTTCTCTCCTGAGATGCTGCCTGACCTGCTGAGTTACTCCAGCATTTTGTGAATAAATACCTTCGATTTGTACCAGCATCTGCAGTTATTTTCTTACACTTACTCCTGCACCTATTGTCTTTGTGTCTATGTATCTATGTATGTATAGTCTATCCGCTGACAGGATGGCATGCAACAAAAAAGCCTATCATGGTGCCTCAGTTCACGTGACAATAAACTAAACTAATCTCATCTAATCTAAACTAAACGAAATTAAACTAAAGTAAACTAAACTGGACGTACTTTCTCAATGTTGTAGAAGAGGGAGTTCCAGAACTTAGACCCAGAGACGATGCAGGGATAGCTATCAAGTTCAAAGTTGGGAAGATGTGCAACTTTGCAGGGGACTGACTGGTGATGAAGTCCATTAGTGCCGACTGCCCTCGTACTTCTTGTGTTCGAGGTTATGTATCAGGGATGGGTGTTGGAGCAGCCTAGGAGAGTAATGCAGTGCATTCTTGAGATTGAGTATCGGATTTCATTGAATACTTTATTGTCACATGTGACAATAGACAATAGACAATAGGTGCAGGAGTAGGCCATTCGGCCCTTCGAGCCAGCACCGCCATTCAATGCGATCATGGCTGATCATTCTCAATCAGTACCCCGTCCCTGCCTTCTCCCCATACCCCCTGACTCCGCTATCCTTAAGAGCTCTATCTAGCTCTCTCTTGAATGCATTCAGAGGATTGACCTCCACTGCCTTTTGAGGCAGAGAATTCTACAGATTCACAACTCTCTGACTGAAAAAGTTTCTCCTCATCTCCGTTCTAAATGGCCTACCCCTTATTCTTAAACTGTGGCCCCTTGTTCTGGACTCCCCCAACATTGGGACCATGTTTCCTGCCTCTAACGTGCCCAACCCCTTAATAATCGTATACGTTTCGATAAGATCCCCTCTCATCCTTCTAAATTCCAGTGTATACGAGCCTAGCCGCTCCAATCTTTCAACATATGACAGTCCCGCCATTATGGGAATTAACCTAGTGAACCTATGCTGCACGCCCTCAATAGCAAGAATCTCCTTCCTCAAATTTGGAGACCAAAACTGCACACAGTACTCCAGGTGCGGTCTCACCAGGGCCCTGTACAACTGCAGAAGGACCTCTTTGCTCCTATACTCAACTCCTCTTGTTATGAAGGTCAACATTCCATTGGCTTACTTCACTGCCTGCTGTACCTGCATGCTTCCTTTCAGTGACTGATGCACTGAAACATCCAAGTCATTACAAGTCACAGTGTAAATTCTTTGCCACGGTATGCAAATAGTCGCCCATAAAGGGTGCTTACAAAGTTGCAAATCCCCCCCCCCCCCCCCCACTCTGGGTCCCCATTGTCCATTGTCAAATGATAGGCACTATGGTCAAGGTTTGTTAGGGGTGAATTGATTGATTGTTCAGGATGGTGGAAGAGACGAAAATGAAACGAGCTGCTTTATCCTGGAAAGTGCTGGTATTGATTGATTGAATTGAGAGTATTTATTTACAAAATGCTGGAGTAACTCAGCAGGTCAGGCAGCATCTCAGGAGAGAACGGAATGGGCGATGTTTCGGGTCGAGACCCTTCTTCAGACTCAGGCAAGTTGCAAGAAAGCAGATGTGGCTGTGGTGGCGAGTCTGTGCCAAAACGTGGTCGTAGAGCAGGAGGGCAGGAGGAATCACAGAGGGAACAGCGAGAGAGCATGTTGCTAAACTCTCGTCGAAGAGAGGAGGAGAACGTCTTCAAAGTGGACATACCTTGAGGAGAAATCGCAGTGGAGCAACAGGTAGTGTAAGAAAATAACTGCAGATGCTGGTACAAATCGGAGGGATTTATTCACAAAATGCTGGAGTAACTCAGCAGGTCAGGCAGCATCTCAGGAGAGAAGGAATGGGTGACGTTTCGGGTCGAGACCCTTCTTCAGAGGATGATTGAAAGATACAGCACAGAAACAAGCCCTTCGGCCCACTGAGTCAATCACCCATTCATACTAGTTCTATGTTAGAAACAAGGAACTGCAGATGCTGCTTTTATATAAAAGGACATAAAGTGCTGGAGTAACTCAACAGATCAGGCAACATCTCTGGAGGAAGGAACTGCTGACGCTGGTTTAAATCGAAGATAGGTATAAAATGCTGGAGTAACTCAGCGGGACAGACAGCATCACTGGAGAAAAGGAATAGGTGACGTTTCGGGTCAAGACCATTCTTCAGATGCTTGTCCATGTTCTCCAGAGATGCTGCTTGAGTCACTGAGCTACTCCAGCACTTTGTCTTATTTTTTTGTAAACCCGCATCTGCAGTTCCTTGTTTCGAAAATTATACTGTTTACCAGTAGAGGGAGCTGCATGCAAATATTTTGTAAGCTATTCAATTAACACGTCTCGAAAAGCATTAACCCGCAGAAAATTAGTACGAAGGAACTGCAGATGCTGGTTTAAACCGACTATGGACACAAAATGCTGGAGTAATTCAGCGGGAGTAAGGCAGCATCTCTGGAGAGAAGGAATGGGTGACGTTTCAGGTCGAGATCCTTCTTCAGGCACAGTGTCTCCAGAGATAGAAACATAGAAACATAGAAAATAGGTGCAGGAGTAGGCCATTCGGCCCTTCGAGCCTGCACCGCCATTCAATATGATCATGGCTGATCATCCAGCTCAGTAACCTGTACCTGCCTTCTCTCCATACCCCCTGATCCCTTTAGCCACAAGGGCCACATCTAACTCCCTCTTAAATATAGCCAATGAACTGGCCTCAACTACCTTCTGTGGCAGAGAATTCCACAGACTCACCACTCTCTGAGTTACTCCAGCATGTTGTGTCTAATCTGCAGAAAATGTTGGCATTTGCTGATAAAAGGTGATTTCCCCCCCCCCCCCCCTCCCTATGCACAGAAACTGCCAGATCTACTGGGTATTTATAGAACATGGAACGCAGAACAGCGACGAAGGGTCTCGACCCGACTTGCCATCTGTCCATGTTCTCCAGAGATGCTGCCTGACCCGCTGAGTTACTCCAGCACTTTATGTCTTTTTTGTTGTTGTAAACCTGCTTCTGCACCACCATCCATTTTATTACAGCGAGTGGAAGGGAAGATGGAAATCAGCACCCGTTGGCCAGATGCTGAACCATTGGAGCCTGAAGAAGGGTCCTGACCTGAAATGTCACCTATCCATGTTCTCCATAGGTGCTGCCTGGCCCGCTGAGTTACCCCGGCACTTTGTGTCCGTTTGTGCTGGACCATTGGGATTTCTGAAGCGGAGAAGACAAAATATGTAGAGAGCAGATGCCGGTTTATACGGAAGATACAGATACACGATATAGGGAATAATGTTTAGTGCAAGATAGTGGCCGATTAGGAAAAGGGGAGATGCAACGAGACCTGGGTGTCGTGGTGCACCAGTCATTGAAAGTAGGCATGCAGGTGCAGCAGGCAGTGAAGAAAGCGAACGGTATGTTGGCATTCATAGCGAGGGGATTTGAGTATAGGAGCAGGGAGGTTCTGCTGCAGTTGTACAGGGCAATGGTGAGACCGCACCTGGAGTATTGCGTACAGTTTTGGTCTCCTAATCTGAGGAAAGACATTCTTGCCATAGAGGGAGTACAGAGAAGGTTCACCAGATTGATTTCTGGGATGGCAGGACTTTCATATGAAGAAAGACTGGATAGACTCGGCTTGAACTCGCTGGAATTTAGAAGATTGATGGGGGATCTTATAGAAACTTACAAAATTCTTAAGGGGTTGGAGAGGCTAGATGCAGGAAGACTGTTCCCGATGTTGGGGAAGTCCAGAACAAGGGGTCACAGTTTAAGGATAAGGGGGAAGTCTTTTAGGACCGAGATGAGAATTTTTTTTTTCACACAGAGAGTGGTGAATCTGTGGAATTCTTTGCCACAGAAGGTAGTTGAGGCCAGTTCATTGGCTATATTTAAGAGGGAGTTAGATGTGGCCCTTGTGGCTAAAGGGATCAGGGGGTATGGAGAGAAGGCAGGTACAGGATACTGAGTTGGATGATCAGCCATGATCATATTGAATGGCGGTGCAGGCTCGAAGGGCCAAATGGCCTACTCCTGCACCTATTTTCTATGTTTCTATGTTTCTATGTTTCTATAATGTCCGACTTGCTAAGGACCTTTCATGGCACCCAGATAGTTGTGAATCTGTGGAATTCTCTGCCACAGAAGGCAGTGGAGGCCAATTCACTGGATGTTTTCAAGTGAGAGTTCGATACAGCTCTTAGGGCTAACGGAATCAAGGGATATGGGGAAAAAGCAGGAACTCATTTTGGATGATCAGCCATGATCACATTGAATGGCGGTGCTGGCTCGAAGGGCCGAATGGCCTACTCCTGCACCTATTTTCCACGTTTCTATGTTTACCCTCCTAATTCATTGTTTGAGTTCTTTCCTGCTTCATTCATCAAGGACCTTGTCTGATTTCAGTTTCCAAATCCTTACAGTTGCTCCTTTATTCTTAAACTAAACTTACAATCTCCTGTTATCGGAGGTTCTGGAATCTTGCCACCTTTGCCTTTCACCCATATGTGTGATTCTGGGTCGTGAACACATATCATCAGGCCTTTAAGATACTCAGCTTTTGGCACCAAGCAGCTGATAACAATCTACTCTCCCCACTTCTTGTCGCAATTAACCTTCCGCCATTTTATTGCTCTGCCAAACTCCACAACGGTTCCATCTAGAGACGGATTGCAGCTGTTAAAGTTCATCAACTCTTCAGATGTGTTGTCTCCTGGTTTGACTGGAGTCAGCAAGGCTTCTGATCCACTCTTGTTTTCCTTGGCACCCAAATCTGAAAGTTAAAAAAATTGGACTACTACCTTCCATCCTCGGGAAAGCAGCCAACACACTCAAAGATGTTACCCATCCCCCCCCGTCATTCATTCTTCACCGCACTCTCATCCGGCAGGAAATACAGAAGCTAGAAACTGGCGCAGCGGTAGAGTTGCTGCCTTACAGCGAATGCAGCGCCGGAGACTCAGGTTCGATCCTGACTACGGGCGCCGTCTGTACGGAGTTTGTACGTTCTCCCCGTGACCTGCGTGGGTTTTCTCCGAGACCTTCGGTTTCCTCCCACACTCCAAAGACGTACAGGTGTGTAGGTTAATTGACTGGGTAATATGTAAAAATTGTCCCTAGTGTGTGTAGGATAGTGTTAATGTGCGGGGATCGCTGGGCGGCGCGGAATCGGTGGGCCGAAGGGCCTGTTTCCATGCTGTATCTCTAAATCTAAATCTAAATCTAAAAATCTAAAGTGTACAGAATCAGACTCAAAAACAGCTTCCCCTCTGTTATCAGGCTTCTGAATGGGTTCTTACATAAGCTAGAATACTGATTCATCTCTACTCCATTAGAGTCATAAGGTCATGAGGAATAGGAGTAGAATTAGGGCATTCGGTCCAACAAGTGTACTCTGCCTTTCAATCATGGCTGATTTATCTCTCCCTCCTAACCCCGTTCTCCTGCCTTCTCCCCAGAACCCCTGACCCCTGTATAGAGTCATGGACAATAGACAATAGACAATAGGTGCAGGAGTAGGCCATTCGGCCCTTCGAGCCAGCACCGCCATTCAATGTGATCATGGCTGATCATTCTCAATCAGTACCCCGTTCCTGCTTTCTCCCCATAACCCCCTGACTCCGCTATCCTTAAGAGCTCTATCTAGCTCTCTCTTGAATGTATTCAGAGAATTGGCCTCCACTGCCCTCTGAGGCAGAGAATTCCACAGATTCACAACTCTCTGACTAAAAAAGTTTTTCCTCATCTCTGTTCTAAATGGCCTACCCCTTATTCTTAAACTGTGGCCCCTGGTTCTGGACTCCCCCAACATTGGGAGCATGTTTCCTGCCTCTAACGTGTCCAACCCCTTAATAATCTTATACGTTTCGATAAGATCCCCTCTCATCCTTCTAAATTCCAGTGTATACAAATAAATTCCAGTGTATTCCATGGAGCCATACCCTGTGGAAACGGGCCCCTCGTCCCAACTTGCCCACACCAATCGACATGTCCCATCTACTCTAGTCCCACATGCCTGCGTTTGACCCATATCCCTCTAAACCTGTCCTATCCATGTACCCGTCTAAACGTTGCAATAGTCCCTGCCTCAACTACCTCCTCCGGCAACTCGTTCCATACACCCTTTGTGTGAAAAAGTACCATTGCGGACATTGGACTTTGGGACTGATCCACTCCAATGCTTAGAACTATACTTTACCCTCTCTATCTTCCCCTTCGATCTACTCTTTGCACTTGAGTTTGACTTGGTTGTATTTATGTATAGTATTATCTTACTTGACAGGTTAGCATGCAAAACCAAGATTTTCACTGGATCTGTTTCACAGTACACGTGACAGTAACAACCCTAAACCTAAACTTCGACCTACATCCCTAATAAGCTGTGTTCCATGGTTTTTTTGTTGCATTTAATCCATGATTCCAGGGGTGAATACCTGGCATTTAGCCTTCTACGTTGCTATCCACTCCCAAAGACATTTGACTTGGAATCAAATATTCTGATCCTAGACATCAGAAAGTGAACACAGAGGACTTTTTCTTTCATGAGCACTTGGTGTTTTTACTGATATATCAGAACTGAATCTAACAGTAGTACAGCGGCCTCACAGCGCCAGACACCTTGGCTGCTGACTGACCTTGGGTGCTGTCTTTGTGGAGTGTGCACGTTCTACCCGTGACCACATGAGCTTTCTCTGGCTGCTCCGTTTTCCCAAAGACGTGCTGGTTTGTAGCTTAATTGGTCTCCGTAACTTGTCCCTAAATGCGTAGGGAATTCATGCAAGAAAGTGGGATAAGATAGAACTAGTAGACCCAAGGAAGTGCAGGTGCTGGTTTACAAAAAAAGTCACAGAGTGCTGGAGTAAACTCATCAGGTCAGGCAGCAGCTCTGGTGAACACGGATAGGCGATGTTTTAAGTCCGGATCTTTCTTCCGAATCAAATTCTCAGGTTATGCATTGTGTTATCGGTCAGCTTGGCCAGAAGGACTGTTTACTAGCTGTATTTCCATCAATCTTGAGATTTGGGCTTTGGGGTTGCATGGTGGCGCAGCAGTAGAGCTACTGCCTTACAGCGCTAGAGACCCGGGTTCGATCCTGACTACGGGCGCTGTCCGTACGGAGTTTGTACGTTCTCCCCGTCACCGCGTGGGTTTGCTCCGGGTGCTCCGGTTTCCTCCCACACTCCAAAGGCGTGCAGGTTTGTAGGTTAATTGGCTTCGGTAAAATTGGAAACTGTCCCTAGTGTGTAGGTTAGCGCTAGTGTACGGGATGGTCACTGGTTGGCGCGGACTCGGTGGGCTGAAGGGCCAGTTTCTGCACTGAAAGAGTGAAGTGGGTGCAAAAAGTTAATTGGCTTGGTATAATTGTAAATTGTCCCTAGTTTAGTTTAGTTACCAAGGTACAGTGAAAAGCTTTTGTTGTGCGTTAACCAGTCAGCGGAAAGACAATACATGATTACAATCGAGCCATTCACAGTGTACAGATGCATGATAAGGGAATAACGTTTAGAGCAAGGTAAAGCCAGCAAAGTCTGGTCAAGGATAGTCCGAGGGTTACCAATGAGGTAGATAGTAGCTCAGCACTGCTCTCTGGTTGTGGTAGGACGGTTCAGTTGCCTGATAACAGCTGGGAAGAAACTGTCCCTGAATCTGGAGGTGTGCGTTTCCATACTTCTATACCTGATGGCAGAGGGGAGAAGACGGTGTGTGTGTGTGTGTGTGTGTGTGTGTGTGTGTGTGTGTGTGAGTGTGATCGTGTCAGCATGCTGGGAACGCTGGTCGGTGCGGACTCAGTGGGCCGAAGGGCCTGTTTTCACGCTGTATCTCGAAACTAAACTAAACTAAAGCAGGCAAGCAGACACGAATGGCATTGTCCTTTATGCGGCAGGCGTGGCTGGCTCAGATCGAGATTTAACAAGTTGGCAACAGGGGAAGCGTTCAAAATGTCTCTTCACCTAATTCATCTTGTTCAACGCCAGTTTCTAATTAAACATATATGATGGACCTGTTCAACAGGACTGTGAGGCGATGTTTCAGGTGCGTGTACAGTAATTAGTAAAAGAGTTGCTATTGTCGTTTGAAGCCAACAGATATACTAATGTTCCCGGCAAACCGCTGGGGCTCTTTGTCGGTGCGAGGACAGAAATGTATTCATCCATCCCTGTCGCCTTCTTTGTGAAGACACTCGAGTGTCGGCTCGTGATAATGACTCTTGGGGAAATGTTCCTTGGTTATCACAGAGAATAACGCACACATACCCTCCCTGCACCTCGCAACCCACTGGCTGGCCTTGCTGACTCCCCGATTACATCCCCCAAATATAGCAGATGCAACTTTCCACCATTGAGGTGATTTGTGAGCAGGGTGCCAGGATATTAGGAGTTTCATCGGAGTCCCATTCAGGTGAGGAATGGCTGTACACAGATAACTGCTGCCGATTCACAGGTCCACAATAACATTGTTCGGCACGTGAATGATCTCTCATGTCTTCGCTTTCCTTTACGACGGAAATGACTTAATCCCATTAATCAAGGACGTGTCGCACCCTGGCCACCGCTCCCTCTTCTCCCCTCTCCCAAAAGGCAGAAGGTACAGAAGTGTGAAAACGCACACCTCCAGATTCAGGGACAGTTTCTTCCTGGCTGTTATCAGGCAATAGACAATAGACAATAGACAATAGGTGCAGGAGGAGGCCATTCGGCCCTTCGAGCCAGCACCGCCATTCAATGTGATCATCGCTGATCATTCTTAATCAGTACCCTGTTCCTGCCTTCTCCCCATACCCCCTGACTCCGCTATCCTTAAGAGCTCTATCTAGCTCTCTCTTGAATGCATTCAGAGAATTGGCCTCCACTGCCTTCTGAGGCAGAGAATTCCACAGATTCACAACTCTCTGACTGAAAAAGTCTTTCCTCATCTCAGTTCTAAATGGCCTATCCCTTATTCTTAAACTGTGGCCCCTTGTTCTGGACTCCCCCAACATTGGGAACATGTTTCCTGCCTCTAACGTGTCCAACCCCTTAATAATCTTATACATTTCGATAAGATCCCCTCTCATCCTTCTAAATTCCAGTGTATACAAGCCTAGTCGCTCCAGTCTTTGAACATACGACAGTCCCGCCATTCCGGGAATTAACCTAGTAAACCTACGCTGCAACTGAACAACTAGAGAGCGGTAGATGCTGGTTTAAATTGAGGGTAGACACAAGATGCTTGAGTAACTCAGTGGGTCCAACAGCATCTCAGGAGAGAAGGAATGGGTGACGTTTCAGGTCGAGACCCTTCTTGACCCGCTGAGTTACTCCAGCACTTTGTGTCTACCTTCGATTTAAACCAGCATCTGCAGTTCCTTCCCACACATTTTGCCGCTCCACTCCGAAAAATCCTCAAGGTAAGTCTACTCTGAAGCTCTCCTCCTCTCTCCGACGAGAGTTCAGCAATGTCCTCTCTCACTGCTCACCCTCTGTGATTCCTCCTTCCCTCTAACGGAGATGCTGCCTGACCCGCTGAGTTACTCCAGCACTCTGTGAAACGTCACCTCTCCATGTTCTCCAGAGATGCTGCCTGACCCGCTGAGTTACTCCAGCACTCTGTGAAGCGTCACCTATCCACGTCCTCCAGAGATGCTGCCTGACCCGCTGAGTTACTAATTAGAGAGTGGTGCTAAACTACTATCTACTTCACTGGAGATACTCAGTCTCCCTTTGATTGGACTTTACGGGATTTAATCTTGCACTAAACGTTATTCGTTTGATCGTGTACACTATGGACGGCTCGATTGTAATCATGCGTTGTCTTTCCGCTGACTGGTTAGCACGCAACAAAAGCTTTTCACCATACCTCGGTACACGTGACAATAAACTAAGCTAACTAACTCCCCCATCAGGCAAGAGGCATAGAAGTGTGAAAGCTCACAACTCCGGATTCAGGGACAGTTTCTTCCCGGCTGCTATCGGGTAACTGAACCATCCTCTCACCAACTGAAGTAGCCTTGTTGAGTCTCATTGTCGGTAACTCGTTTTCACCTAGCCCACAGCTAACAATGGCCCGTCTCCTTTATCACCTTCACTTCTTTTGCATATCTTTCACTCACTTGTTCTATATCTCCCTACATCGCCGTCTGTGTCTCTCGTCTCCCTTTCCCCTGGCTCTCAGTCTGAAGAAGGGTCTCGACCCGAAACGTCACCCATTCCTTTTTTCCAGAGATGCTGCCTGGCCCGCCGAGTTACTCCAGCATTTTACGTCTATCTTTGATGCATGACTGGTGTTATTTCCGCACGTTATTCAGACCCAAAGCTCCGCAGATAACCTTTGCTACGGTATCTTTCACGTATCCCTGTTTGCTTCACAATCCAAATGCGAACAGTTTAATCAACGGAAGGAGGAAAGGAATGTTAAGCGGGGGTTGTTTGACAAAAGTGTGGGTTAGTGCACTGATTTATTTTTAGATTTGACATTATTATAGCTTTCATTCTCATTTGAAATCGAACGCGGGGCTGTTTTCAGTACATTAAGTGCACGACCTATGCAAATTATCTGTCGACCAAGGAGAGAAAGTTATAATATTACCTTGGATTATACAGAGCGTGCATGCTCCCAAGGTTCACCCATTTCAAAATTGGAAAGGAATGGGGATTGAAAGTACAACATTTAAAAAGCGTATATTTATCCGTTACAAAGGACATCAGAAATCGGAAAAGGAGTTAGTTACTCATCCTCACTAACCTGCCCTGCTAGACAGAGAGCAGTACAGCACAGGAGCAGGCCCTTCGGCCCACAATGTCTGTACAGTCAATGGGGCTAATTTATAATTATAGAGTATTACAGCATGGGAACAGGCCCTTTGGCCCACAATGTCTGTACTGTCTATGGGGCTAATTTATAGTCATAGAGAATTACAGTATGGAACAGGCCCTTTGGCCCACAATGTCTGTACTGTCTATGGGGCTAATTTATAATTATAGAGTATTACCGCATGGGAACAGGCCCTTCGGCCCACAATGTCTGTACTGTCAATGGGGCTAATGTATAATTATAGAGTATTACAGCATGGGAAGAGGCCCTTCGGCCTACAATGTATGTACTGTCTATGGACCTAATTTATAGTCATTGAGTAGTACAGCATGGAACAGGCCCTTTGGCCCACAATGTCAGTACTGTCCATGGGGCTAATTTATAGTCATAGAGTATTACAGCATTGGAACAGGCCCTTCGGCCCAACTTGCCCATGCCAGCCAAGATGCCCAATCTACATTAGTCCCACCTGCCCCCATTTGGCCCACTAAACCTGTCCTATCCGTGTACCTGTCCAAGTATCTTTTAAATGTTGTTTTCGTACCTGCTTCAATTACCTTCTCCGGTAGATTGTTCCATATACCCACCACCCGTTGAGTGGAAAAGGTGCCCCTCTGGTTCCTATTAAACCTTTTCCCTGAGTTCTTGTTCTTGATCCCCCTACTTTGGGCAAAGACTCTGTACATTCACCTTATCTCTTCCCGTCATGATTTTACACACCTCATTGAGATCATCCTTCAGCCTCCTGCGCTCCAAGGAAATGTACAGGAATGTGAAAACGCACACCTCCAGATTCAGGGACAGCTGTTATCAGGTAACTGAACCATCCAACCAACAACTAGAGGGCAGTCCTGAGCTACCATCTACTTCATTGGAGACCATTGGACTATCTTTGATCGGACTGCACTGGACTTTACCTTGTACCAAACAAGAGATATGGTGTGGAAATAGGCCCTGCTGCCCACTGAGTCCGTACCGACCAGTGATCACTGGTACAATAGTTTTATCCCACACTCCAAAAGACGTAGGTTTATTGGCTTGGAATAAAATGCAAAATTGTCCCTAGTGTGTGTAGGATAGTGTTAATGTGGCCTGTTTCCACGCTGTATCTCTAAACTAAACTAAACTAAACTATGCATCAGGGCCAAATTGCAGAAGGCAATTAACCTACAAACCTGTATGTCTTTGGAATATGGGAGGAAACCGGAGAACCTGGAGAAAACCCATGTGGTCACAGGATGAATGTGCAAAGGCAGCAAACCATAGTCAGGATTGAACCCTGGCGCTAAAGGAATGCAAATCTACCGCTGCACCACCGCGCCATCCCATCTACAGGGATCTGCTGTCAACCATTACAAGTCACTCCATTCTTATAAATCTTTATTTCTACACCAGCATTTCTTAATATCTTGCACTAAATGTTCAACAACCATTATGACTGTTTGATGAGCATTTGTCAACACTGGGCCTGTACTCGCTGGAGTTTGGAAGGATGAGAGGGGACCTCATTGAAACTTACCGAATAGTGAAAGACCTGGATAGAGTGGATGTGGAGAGGATGTTTCCACTGGTGGGAGAGTCTAGGACCAGAGTCCACAGCGGCAGAATAATAGGACGTACCTTTAGAAACGAGATGAGGAGAATTTCTTGAGCCAGAGGGTGGTGAATCTGCAGGATTAATTGCCACAGACAGCTGTGGAGGCCATCAATGGATATTTTTAAAGCAGTGATTGACAGGTTCTTGATTGGTACGGGTGTCAGGGATTATGCGGAGAAGGCAGGAGAATGGGGTTAGGAGGGAGAGATAGATCAGCCATGATTGAATGGCGGAGGAGGCACGATGGGCCGAATGGCGTAATTCTGCTCATATAACATGAGAACTCATGAACTAATTATCTGTTCACTGTGGACGGCTCAATTGTATTCATGTCTGGCCTTTTCTCTGACTAGACAGCACCAAACACGGGTGGCACGGTGGCGCAATGGTAGAGTTGCTGCCTTACAGCGCCAGAGACCCAGGTTCGATCCTGACTATGGGCGCTGTCTGTACTGAGTTTCCACGTTCTCCCCGTGACCTGCGTGGGTTTTCTTCGAAGACTCCGGTTTCCTCCCACACTCCAAAGACGTACAGGTTTGTAGGCTAATCGGTTTGGTATGAAGGTATAAATGTAAAACTGTCCCTAGTGTGTATAGGGTGGCGTTAGTGTGCGAGGATCTCTGGTCGGCGCGGACTTGTTGGGCCGAAGGGCCTGTTTCCGTGCTGTATCTCTAAACTAAACCGCAACATATTTGCCAATAAAATTGCACCTCACCTGGTATCTATGTAATTGTTATAAATTCTTTTTTCACAAGCGTAGACTAATGTCCTCCTTTCAAAAGCCATCTTTGTGTTTTGGGGGGGGGGGGAATTAGAAAGGTTTTTCACCTTGTTCTATATAAAACAGTGCCGCATCAGTAACAGTGGTGGAGGAGTGAGATTGAAAGGCGCATTAAAATGGAAGGACAGGGTGAGAGGGGTCGCTCTACGTTAGTGCTGGAATACTAATTGCGGCTTTGCACCCAGAAGGATAGTTAAGCAAAATAAAAACTTGGATATGAGAAGGTGACTTGAATGTGGCAGCAAAATCTGAGGTGACATTTTGCCCACTGAGTCTAGCTTAGTTTATTATTGTCGCATGTGCCAATGTGTGTACAGTGAAAAGCTTTTTCAGTTTAGGTTAGTTTAGAGATACAACGCAAATACAGGCCCACCGAGACCGCACCGACCAGCGATCCCCGCACACTAACACTATCCTACTCGCACACACTAGGGACAATTTACACATACACCAAGCCAGTTAACCCACAAACCTGTATGCCTTTGGAGTGAGGGAGAAAACTGTAGCACCCGGAGAAAACCCACGCAGGTCACGGGGAGAACGTACAAACTCCATACGGACAGCACCCGTAGTCAGGATCGAACCAGGGTCACTGGCGCTGTAAGGCAGCAACTCTACCGCTGCGCCACCGTGCCGTCCTATTCACTGGCTTCCGGTTTCAGTTCCACGTGTACATTTGATTTTGATATAATGCACGAATATAGAATCTATTCTAGGAACATTTTACTGTTGAGGTGAAATGTAAAGGAGAGTGGGAAAAGAACGAAACATCTCAGAATGCACTTACTAGCAGTGAAAGAATAAATAAACGTCGCCCATTCCTTCTCTCCTGAGATGCTGCCTGACCTGCTGAGTTACTCCAGCATTTTGTGAATAATCGTTAACTGACTATTTTAGTTCTGGTCCCGAAAGGTCATTAGACATTAGTTTAGTTAATTGTCACGTGTACCGAGGCACAGTGAAAAGCTTTTGTTGTGTGCATACCAGTCAGCGTGTGGCACGGTGGCGCGGCGGTAGAGTTGCTGCCTTACGGCGCTTGCAGCGCCAGAGACCCGGGTTCGATCCCGACTACGGGTGCTGTCTGTACGGAGTTTGTACGTTCTCCCCGTGACCGGATGGCTTTTCTCCGAGATCTTCGGTTTCCTCCCACACTCCAATGACGTGCAGGTTTGTAGGTTAATTGTCTTGGTATAAGTGTAAATAGTCCCTAGTGTGTGTTGTGCAGTGTTATTAAGCGGGGATCGCTGGTCGGAGTGGATTCGGTGGGCCAAAGGGCCTGTTGCCGCCCTGTATCTCTAAACTAAACTAAACTAAACACATGTTGACAGCGACAATTGAGCGGTTCACCGTATACATGATAACGTCACCCATTCCTTCTCTCCCGAGATGCTGCCTGACCTGCTGAGTTACTCCAGCTTTTTGTGAATAAATACATGATAAGGTATAGCTTAACAAGAGTCAGAGAGAGGGTGGTGAATCTGTGGAATTCATTGCCACAGACGGCTGTGGAGGCCAAGTCAGTGGATATTTTTAAAGGTGGAGATTGATAGATTCTTGATTAGTGCGGGTGTCAGGGGTTACGAGGAGAAGGCAGGAGAATGGGGTAGAGAGGGAGAGATAGATCAGCCGTGATTGAATGTCGGGAGTAGACTTGATGGGCCGAACGGCCTGATTCTGCTCCTGCAACCTGTGAGGTTTCTTGAAAAGCGGCGTGGCTACGAATCGATGTCGGTCATGAAGTACAGAAGGACAGTTTCAGCTCTAATAGATTACAGCCACAAAAAAAGCCTCGTGATCACAAGGCGAGACGGCATTAGATCAGATTAAGAGACAGTATCGCTGGCTTCTATATCTGGAGCATGACTCACTTTTACACCGTGTGGAGAGAAAAAAATGACATCACCCCGTCCGCATCTGTTTCTCAAATTAATGAAATTAGGGGACGGTTTTGAAAATCATTAGAGTAATTGTTACTTGTTATTACTGTTAAGAGGAAGCTCAAATTTACAGCCCAGGGCGACAGACTTGAAGGCATCATTTTTTTTGAGGTGTGCACAAGGAATTGCTTAGCAGTTAGTGTGTGTGTGGGGGGGGTGGGTGTCATCTGAATCAAGATTTAATTTAATACCAATCAGTTGGCAGAGAATGCAGAATATTTTTATTGTGGCATCTTTTGTTTTGGTTCCACAGTATGCTTAATATACTTTTGGGAATAGGCTGTCAGATTGGCTGAGAATTTTGCATAATCCCCTTTGCTGAAATATAAATACCGAGATCTTTTTCTTTTTTAATTATTACCTGTACTATACCTGCAGTATATATTTTTAATGCTCGCTTCTGACTGAGAACAAGAACCAGAGGACATAGGCTTAAGGTGAGGGGGGGGGGGGGGGGGTGGGGGAGAGGGGAGTGGGGGGGGAATAGATTCAATTAGAATCCCTGGGGTACCTTTTTTTTTTACACAAAGGGTGGCGGGTGTACGGATGTTGTCAAGCTGGAAAGGATGCAGCGAAGATTTACGAGGATGTTGCTCGGTCTCGAGGGCCCGAGCTATAGAGAGAGGTTGAGCAGGCTACGACTTTGTTCCTTGGAGCGCAGGAAGATGAGGGATGATCTGATCTAGGTGGACAAAATCATGAGTGGAATAGATCGAATGGACGGACTGAGTCTCTTGCCCAGGTTAGGGGAATCGAGAAGCAGAGGACATGGATTTAAGGTGAGGGGGGAAAGAGTTGATAGGAATCTGAGGGGTAACTTTTTCACACAAAGGGTGGTGGGTGTATGGAACGAGCTGCCGGAGGATGTATATATAGTATAAGACAATAACTGCAGATGCTGGTACAAATCGAAGGTATTTATTCACAAAATGCTGGAGTAACTCAGCAGGTCAGGCAGCATCTCAGGAGAGAAGGAATGGGTGACGTTTCAGGTCGAGACCCTTCAGTTCTAGCTAGAGCTATTAAGGATAGCGGAGTCAGGGGGTATGGGGAGAAGGCAGGAACGGGGTACTGATTGAGAATGATCTGCCATGATCACATTGAATGGTGGTGCTGGCTCGAAGGGCCGAATGGCCTACTCCTGCACCTATTGTCTATTGTCTATTGTCTATTGTAGTTTAGGCAGGGACTATTGCAACGTTTAAGAAACAGTTGGCCAGGTACATGGATAGGACAGGTTTGGAGGGATATGGACCAAACGCAGGCAGGTGGGACTCGGGTAGCTGGGACATTGTAGGCCGGTGTGGGTGAGTTGGGCCGAAGGGCCTGTTTCCACACCGTATCAATCCATGACTCTATGACGTGTAGGAAGGTAGTGCCGATGTTATTGTATGCTGAAGATGGACACGAATTGCTGGAGTAACTCAGCGGGACAGGCAGCACCTCAGGAGAGGTTCCTTTTCTCCAGAGATGCTGCCTGTCCCGCTGAGTTACTCCAGCATTTTGTGTCCATCTCCGTGGATAAGGATGACACAGAAGTAGCAGGGGGCTGTGGAGACACTAGGTGGCAGACTAACTATGCCAGGCATTGTTCTCACTGATATTCTACAGGCTCAAACACAACCACCTGCCAACAGGGAAGGACAATGGCATCCAGGGAGGCCCCAGTAGTTTAGTTTTGTTTAATTTAGAGATACAGCGCAGAAACAGGCCCTTTCGGCCCACCGGGGTCCGCGCCGACCAGCGATCCCCGCACATTGACACTATCCTACACCCACTAGGGACAATCTTTTACATTTTGCCAAGCCAATTAACCTACAAACCTGTGCGTCTTTGGAGTGTGGGAGGAAACCGAAGATCTCGGAGAAAACCCACGCAGGTCACGGGGAGAACGTACAAACTCCGTACACCCCGTAGTCGGGATGGAACCCGGGTCTCCGGCGCTGCATTCGCTGTAAGGCAGCAACTCTACCGCTGCGCCACCGACGAAGTAATCGAGAAGCTGTTATTCATAGGTTCCAGGAGCAGAATTAGGCCATTCGGCCCATCGAGTCTACTCCACCATTCAATCATGGCTGATCTGTCCCTCCCTCTCAACCACATTCTCCTGCCTTCTCCCCGTAACCCCTGACACCCGTACTAATCAGGAATCTACCAATCCCCACCTTAAAAATACCCACTGACTTGGCCTCCACAGCCGCCTGTGGCAATGAATTCCACAGATTCACCACCCTCTGACCGGATGTGGAAACATCCTCTCTGCACATCCACTCTATCCAAGTCTTGTGTCCGTTGAAGGGGGTTTTGCAAGCAGCCTCCACCGAAGGAACGGAGGATTTGTGAATGAATGGGGTAGTCACTATGATCACCATCCCTGTATTTGCATGCAACACCTCCATCTCGGTGTCGACTTAGCATGAGGGGCTGAAGCAATTGTGGCCAATTAGCTTTGCCTGGATGTGATAAGAAGGAACTGCAGATGCTGGTTTTTACACCAAAAATAGACACAAAATGCTGGAGTAACTCGGCGGGTCAGGCAGCATCTCTGAAGAAAAAGAATAGGTGACGTTTCGCCCAACTCGCCCACACCGGCCTACAATGTCCCAGCTACCCGAGTCCCACCTGCCTGCGTTTGGTCCATATCCCTCCAAACCTGTCCTATCCATGTACCTGGCCAACTGTTTCTTAAACGTTGCAATAGTCCCTGCCTAAACTACAATAGACAATAGACAATAGAAAATAGGTGCAGGAGGAGGCCATTTGGCCCTTCGAGCCAGCACCGCCATTCATTGTGATCATGGCTGATCATCCACAATCAGTAACCCGTGCCTGCCTTCTCCCCATATCCCTAGATTCCGCTAGCCCCTACAGCTCTATCTAACTCTCTTTCAAATTCATCCAGTGAATTGGCCTCCACTGCCTTCTGTGGCAGAGAATTCCACAAGTTCACAACTTCATATAAAAGAACAGTGAGGGAGCGTGCAGGGAGTGGATGAAAAAGTAGGATAACGTAGAACGGGTGCGTACGGACGATTGATGGTCGGTACAGGACATGATGGGCTGAATTTCTTTATCCAAAGGGCATTGAATCTGTGTAATTCATTGCCACAGATGGCTGCGGAGTTTAGTTTAGTTTACAGACACAACGCGGAAACAGGCCCTTCGGCCCATGGAGTCTGCATCGACCAGTGATCCCTGTACATTAACACTATCCTACACACACTAGGGACAATTCTTACACTTTTACCAAGCCCGTTAACCTACAAAACCTGTACGTCTTTGGAGCGCGGGAGGAAACCGGAGATCTCGGAGAAAACCCACACGGTCACGGGGAGAACGTACAAACTCCGTACAGACAGCACCCGTAGTCGGGATCGAACCCGGGTCTCCGGCGCTGTGAGGCAGCAACTCGACCGCTGCGCCACCCTGCCACCCTTTAGAGGAAAAGGAGGCATTAAACTTTAGAGATACAGCACGGAAACAGGCTCTTCGGCCCATCTAGTCCGCGCCAACCAGCGATCACCCTGCACATTAACCTACACATACTAAGGCAAATCCTCCAGCTTACTGAAGCCAATTAACTTACAAACCTGTACGCCCGTGGTGGCCAAGTCATTGGGCATTTTTAAAGCCGAGGTTGGTAGGTTCTTGATGAGTAAGAGTTTCTATGGTAACGGGGAGAAGGCAGAAGAAAGGGGTTCAGAGGGAAAAATAGATCAGCAACGATCGAGTTGTAGTGCCGACGCGATGGTCCGAATGGCGGCACAGTGGCGCAGCTGGTAGTGCAGCTGCCTCACAGCTCTAGGGACACGGGTTCAACCCTGACCTAGGGTGCTGCTGTCCGTTGAGTCTGATGAAAGGACCCGACCTGAGAGGTCACTTTTCCATCTTCACCAGAGGTGTTACCTGACCCACTGAGTTACTCCGACGCACTTTATTTCATTTTACTGTCTGTGCAAATTCTTCCAACGTTCTGTTCCTGGTCCGAAGAAGAGTCCCAACCCAAAAGTCATGGAATTCATTGCTGCAGAAGGCTGTGGAGGCCAAGTCAATGGATATTTTAAAGGCAGAGATTGATAGATCCTTGATTAGCACAGGTGTCAGGGGTTATGGGGGGAAGGCAGAAGAATGGGGTTCGGAGGGAGAGATAGATAGACAATAGACAATAGACAATAGGTGCAGGAGGAGGCCATTCGGCCCTTCGAGCCAGCACCGCCATTCAATGTGATCATGGCCGATCATTCTCAATCAATACCCCGTTCCTGCCTTCTCCCCATACCCCCTGACTCCGCTATCCTTAAGTGCTCTATCTAGCTCTCTCTTGAATGCATTCAGAGAATTGGCCTCCACTGCCTTCTGAGGCAGAGAATTCCACAGATTCACAACTCTCTGACTGAATTTTTTTCCCCTCATCTCAGTTCTAAATGGCCTACCCCTTATTCTTAAACTGTGGTCCCTTGTTCTGGACTCCCCCAACATTGGGAACATGTTTCCTGTCTCTAACGTGTCCAACCCCTTAATAATCTTATACGTTTCGATAAGATCCCCTCTCATCCTTCTAAATTCCAGTGTATACAAGCCTAGTCGCTCCAGTCTTTCAACATATGACAGTCCCGCCATTCCGGATCGGCCACGATTGAACGACGGAGTAGACCTGATGGGCCGAATGGCCTCATTCTGCTCCTATCACTTATGAACTTATGAAACGTCAGCTGTCCATGTTCTCCGGAGATGCTGCCTGACCTGCTGAGTTTTCTCAAGCCATATGTGTCCCCTTTGTGTATTAACCAGCATCTGCAGTTCCGTGCTTCTACTAAACGATTACAAACTTTGCTAATGCCAGCAAGCCACAGGCAGTGCAGGTGCATTTCTTCCGAGTCAAAACACGATAACCAGTAAGGCGGATAAAGCATTTAGACTGGGGTGCTAATATGCTGAGGTAAATGGTGAAATTCCTAACAGTTTTAGCTTGACAGGTTCATTGTGAACGCCGGAAAGCTGCCACGTTATTGTTTCATTTTCTTGCCCTTTGAGGTCACGCAATGATATCATTCCAACGATGGAAGTAAATGTCGCAGGTCTATTTTTATAGCCCCCCTTTTTCTCAACAGATTTCCAACGACGAAAGTGCGCCCAGCACACAATATGTTTCAGGCAGGCTGCAGCGTGTTACATGGGCAAAGGTTTCACTCAGTGCGGATGACATCATGTGCTAAAAGGAGAGGGTGAGGTAATGCTAACGCCGAGAGAGCGAGAGAGAGAGAGAGGGGAGAGAGAGAGAGATGGAGAAAAGGCGTCCTTTAACAAGTCAGGCTGCAGCATGTCAAATATACCGCTCCCTCCAAAACTAGGCTGTGCGCGGAATTGTAAAAGGAAGGGGAGGGGGGGATCTCATTATTTAGCTGTCCTTTTGCCTCCTCTCTGGAGAGCTTCTTCTCCTACAAAAGCAACAATTTAAAAATAAAAAAAATCCGAATCAGCTTGCAATTAGCCTCTCCGTCCGAAAGGGTCTTTGCGTTAGGAATGATGGCTTGGTACATCTCCCTCCGCCCCCCTCTGTCAAATCCTGATCCTTACCTTGTGCCCAGGGATGATGTCATTCCTATTCTCCATCCCAGGCAGACGGACTGGTATCTAGAGGATGCAGATTTGAGCTAATTGGCAAAGGAGGCGACGGAGAATGTATTTTATGCAGCAGTTTAATACGCTCCCACAGTGCACATGGACTGAAAGCATGTTGGAAGAAGCATGTTGGCTCATGACTTTCAAAATGAAATTGGATAAATACTTGAAGGGTGGGGTGGGGTGGGGGGGTCACGGGGGTTAAAAAAAAAAGGTTTAGACTCTCTCATTTCTGGATAAAAGGAATAGGCGACTTTTCGGGTCGACAACCTTCTTCAGACTCGAGACGTCACATATTCCTGTTAGAGTCATAGATTGATACAGTGTGGAAACAGGCCCTTCGGCCCAACTCGCCCACACCGGCCAACAATGTCCCAGCTACCCTAGTCCCACTTGCCTGCGCTTGGTCCATAACTCTCCAAACCTGTCCTATCCATGTACCTGTCCAGAAATGCAGTCTCAGGCCCGCTGAGTTACTCCAGCTTATTGGGTCTATCCTCGGTGGAAATCGGCATCTCCAGTTCCTCCCTACACACTTTAGACTTTAGACTTTAGAGATATAGCGCGGAAACAGGCCCTTCGGCCCACTGATCAGCGATTGCCCCATACACAAACCTACACTTAGGCAGTGGAGGCCAATTCTCTGAATGCATTCAAGAGAGAGCTAGATAGAGCTCTTAAGGATAGCGGAGTCAGGGGGTACGGGGTGAAGGCAGGAACGGGGTACTGATTGAGAATGATCAGCCATGATCACATTGAATGGCGGTGCTGGCTCGAAGGGCCGAATGGCCTCCTCCTGCACCTACTGTCTATTGTCTACACACACTAGGGACAATTTTACAATTTACCGAAGCCAATTAACCTACTACAAACCTGTACGCCTTTGGAGGCTGAGTCATTGGGTATTTTTAAAGTGGAGATTTGGTAGGTTCTTGATTAGTTCGGGTGTCAAAGGTGTCAAAGGGAGAAGGCAGGAGAATGAGGTTGAGAAGGAAAGATGGATCGAATGGCAGAGCAGACTCGATTAACAGAATGGCCTAATTCAGCTCCTATGTCTTATGGTCTTATGAGCCTGTTCTTTGTCCAAACCCAACAGCATCTACACCTGGACTACTGCGGTGGTTTCAAAACAGCATCTCACCGTCACCTGCTCAAGGGAACGAGCTAAGATGGCGCCCAAGCCAGTGACTCTCTGCACGCTGGTCCCAGAAGTGGATCTGCAATCATGCATTACATTCGCTCCACACTTTTAAACCTCTACCCCAACACATTCCCTTTACCATGTATCTGTACCCTGTGGATGGTTCGATTGTAATCATATACATGACTGCTTAGCACGCAACAGAAAAACCTTTCACTGTACACGTGACAATAAAATAAACTAAAGGGCCTGACCCACTTAGGCGATTTTAAGGCGATTGCCGGTGACTAGGCTGTCAATAGACAATAGACAATAGACAATAGACAATAGGTGCAGGAGGAGGCCATTCGGCCCTTCGAGCCAGCACCGCCATTCAATGTGATCATGGCTGATCATTCTCAATCAGTACCCCGTTCCTGCCTTCTCCCCATACCCCCTGACTCCGCTATCCTTAAGAGCTCTATCTAGCTCTCGAATGCATTCAGAGAATTGGCCTCCACTGCCTTCTGAGGCAGAGAATTCCACAGATTCACAACTCTGACTGAAAAAGTTTTTCCCCATCTCAGTTCTAAATGGCCTACCCCTTATTCTTAAACTGTGGCCCATTGTCCTGGCAGTTTGCTGGGGTGTCGCGGGCATGATCGTGAGGAGTCTTCAATGAATCATTGTGGACCTCAGCGCGTCGCTGAGAAAGCAACCGGAGTTAAATTTCTCGGCGACAGCTGGCTTGTCGCCAGGTATCGTTGCTTATTGCGGGCGCTGTCGCATGCTGTCCCCAGGTAGTCAGGATCGAACCTGGGTCTCTGGAACTGTAAGGCAGCAACTCTACCACTGCGCCACCGTGCAGCCCCACACTAAACGATCGAGGCACTGCCTTAATGGACATTCCGGGACAGAAACGCTCGAGGAAGTACAAAACCTTTGTTGATACCCGAAACTCCCAGTGTTACAACTTAGTATATTTTGAGTTAAACAACATTCCAACTGCACATGGTTAAAGCTGCCACAAAATGGGACAAACATAAAGTTAAACATTAATAATTTGGAGTAAAAAATTCAACGTGAAAGGAATAAAAATTTAGACACAAGGGCAAACACTTATTTCATCACCCCTATGCACCACGAGAATAGTTTAGAGCTTAGACACAAGGAAGGAGGATAAGGGGTGATGTTATAGAGGTGTATCTTGGAATCAACTTTGATCAAACCCTCTCCTTCGACAAACACATCAAACACATCACCAAGACAGCCTTCTTCCACCTCAAAGACATCGCCCGTCTCCGTCCATCCCTCTCCTCCACAGCTGCAGAAACCCTCATCCACGCCTTCATCACCTCCCGTCTGGACTACTGCAACAGCCTCCTCTATGGCTCACCCTCAAAAATCATCAGTAAACTTCAATACATTCAAAACTCCGCTGCCCGTCTACTCACCCACTCCCCGATCCGTGACCATATCACCCCCGTCCTTTACAAGCTCCACTGGCTCCCCATCCCCCAGAGAATCCAGTACAAAATCCTCCTCATGACCTACAAAGCCCTCCATAACCTAGCCCCATCCTACCTGACTGACCTCCTCCACAGACACACTCCCACCTGCACCCTCCGCTCTGCTGCTGCCAACCTCCTGTCCCCCCCCATCCGGACCAAACTCAGATCCTGGGGGGACAGGGCTTTCTCCATCGCTGCTCCCACCCTCTGGAACTCACTACCCCAAACCGTCAGAGACTCCTCCACACTCACCACATTCAGCACTGCCTTCAACCACTGACCGTCACCTCACCTTCTCTCTCCTTTTTTCTGTTCGTTTACTTATTTATCCATTTATTTTCTTCTCTATGTTCTAGAAATCCCTGTAAAGCGTCTTTGAGAGTTTGAAAAGCGCTATATAGATGTAATGCATTATTATTATTATTATTATAGAGAGGTATAGATCCGGTAAACGCACTGAGTCTCTTGCCCAGACTAGGGGAATCAAGGACCAGAGGACATAATGTTAGGATGAAGGGAAAAAGATTTAACAGGAACGTGAGGGGTAACTTTTTCACACAGAGGGTGGCGGGTGTATGGAACGAGGTGCCAGGGGAGATCGTTGAGGCTGGGACTATCCCAATGTTTAAGGAACAATTAGACAGGTAGATGGATAGGTCAGGTTTAGAGGGATGTGGGCCAAACGCGGGCATGTGGGACTAGTGTAGATGGGGCATGTAGGCCGGTGTGGGCCAGTTGGACCATGGGCCTGTTTGCACGCTGTATGACTACGACTAACTGCAGGTGCTGGTTTACAAAAGAAGACACAAAGTGCTGGAGTATCTCTGTGGGTCAGGCAGCATCTCTGGAGATCATATTCTCCAGAGATGCTGCCAGACCCGCTGAGTTACTCCAGCACTTTGTGTCTCTCTTAGTTTAGAATTTAGTTTAATTTTAGTAAACAGCATGAAGAAACCCTTTGGCCCACTGAGTTCATGCTGGCCATCGATGACCCATTTGCACTAATTCCATGTTAACCCAGTTTCTCTAAACTTTCCACATGAGGGGCATTTTTTTTAATTTACAGAGGCCAATTGACCTACTAAGTGGTAAGTCTTTAGGATGTGGGAAAAAACTTTCTTTGCATGTTTCCTTTAAAGATTGCTCCTCTCACCTTAACGCTATCCCCACTAGTTTTTGATATTTCCACCTAAGAAAACGGTATCACAAAATGCTGGAGTAACTCAGCGGGTCAGGCAGCATCTCAGGAGAGAAGGAATGGGTGACGTTTCGGGCCGAGACCCTTCTTCAGACTCATTCTCTCCTGAGATGCTGCCTGACCCACTGAGTTACTCCAGCAAATTGTGATAGCTTCGATTCGAACCAGCATCTGCAGTTATTTTCCCACTTCAGAAAACGGTTGTACATGTCCACTGATTGAAATTAACATATAGTTTAGAAGAGTCCTTTGCTGATGTTTAGTTTAGTTTAGTTTAGTTTAGAGATACAGCGTGGAAACAGGGTCTTCGGCCCACCGGGTCCGAGCCAACCAGCGATCCCCCGACACTATTGTGTGAGGAAACCGGAGCACCCGGAGAAAACCCATGGGGTCACGGTGGGAAACATACAAACTCCGTACAGACAGCGCCATTAGTCAGGATTGAAATGGTGTCTCTGGCGCTGTAAGGCAGCAGTTCTACCGCTGCACCACTGTTGGCCTTCATAACAAGAGGAGTTGAGTATAGGAGCAAAGAGGCCCTTCTGCAGTTGTACAGGGCCCTAGTGAGACCGCACCTGGAGTACTGTGTGCAGTTTTGGTCTCCAAATTTGAGGAAGGATATTCTTGCTATTGAGGGCGTGCAGCGTAGGTTCACTAGGTTAATTCCCGGAATGGCGGGACTGTCATATGTTGAAAGACTGGAGCGACTAGGCTTGTATACACTGGAATTTAGAAGGATGAGAGGGGATCTTATCGAAACGTATAAGATTATTAAGGGGTTGGACATGTTAGAGGCAGGAAACATGTTCCCAATGTTGGGGGAGTCCAGAACAAGGGGCCACAGTTTAAGAATATGGGGTAGGCCATTTAGAACGGAGATGAGGAAAAACTTTTTCAGTCAGAGAGTTGTGAATCTGTGGAATTCTCTGCCTCAGAAGGCAGTGGGGGCCAATTCTCTGAATGCATTCAAGAGAGAGCTAGATAGAGCTCTTAAGGATAGCGGAGTCAGGGGGTATGGGGAGAAGGCAGGAACGGGGTACTGATTGAGAATGATCAGCCATGATCACATTGAATGGCGGTGCTGGCTCGAAGGGCCGAATGGCCTACTCCTGCACCTATTGTCTATTGTCTATAAGAAAATAACTGCAGATGCTGGTACAAATCGATTTATTCACAAAATGCTGGAGTAACTCAGCAGGTCAGGCAGCATCTCGGGAGAGAAGGAATGGGTGACGTTTCGGGTCGAGACCCTTCTTCAGACTGATGTCGGGGGTGGGACAAAGGAAGGATATAGGTGGAGACAGGAAGATAGAGGGAGATCTGGGAAGGAGGAGGGGAAGGGAGGGACAGAGGAGCTATCTGAAGTTGGAGAAGTCAACGTTCATACCACCGGGCCGCAAACTGCCCAGGCGAAATATGAGGTGCTGCTCCTCCAATTTCCGGCGGGCCTCACTATGGCACTGGAGGAGGCCCATGACAGAGAGGTCAGACTGGGAATGGGAGGGGGAGTTGAAGTGCTGGGCCACCGGGAGATCAGTGGCGTTAATGCGGACCGAGCGCAGGTGTTCAGCGAAGCGATCGCCGAGCCTGCGCTTGGTTTCGCCGATATAGATGAGTTGACATCTAGAGCAGCGGATGCAATAGATGAGGTTGGAGGAGGTGCAGGTGAACCTCTGTCTCACCTGGAAAGAATGTTTGGGTCCTTTGATGGAGTTGAGGGGGGAGGTAAAGGGACAGGTGTTGCATCTCGTGCGGTTGCAAGGGAAAGTGCCCGGGGTTAGGGTGGTTTGGGTAGGAAGGGACGAGTGGACCAGGGAGTTGCGGAGGGAACGGTCTCTGCGGAATGCAGAGAGGGGAGGGGATGGGAAGATATGGCCAGTGGTGGGGTCCTGTTGTAGGTGACGGAAATGTTGGTGGATGATATGTTGTCTATTGTCTATAAGATGCATGAAACGTAGACATGTTCTAGGGAGCCAGGTGGAACAGCACTGAGTAATGCACTGTTGAGAATGCTCTGCCGGCAACCAGGCCTGGCTCGCCCGCCGCGGACCCACCTCACTGGGGGACTCGCCGGCTCTCTGGTGGGACCAGGAAACCGCCCGAAGGCTCTTTGGTCATTGGGGACCCTTCCGAAGGTCGTCGGTCGGCGTAACTGGGAGAGAGCTGGTGAGTCGGACGTGAGGAGCAAGGACCACCGGTGGGAGGGTGAACAGGGGGTAATGCCTCCAGCGCACATGGATATGCAGGGAATGGAGGGATATGGATTATGTGCGGGCAGGTAAGAGTTGGTCTTGGTATCATTTTTGGCATGGACATTGTGAGCCGAATGGCCTGTTTCCTGTGTTGTACTTGTGGAAGAAATTAATTTGGAGGGAAATTAAAGGGGAATGAAAAGCGTGAGACTTCGCAGGTTTGCTTCAAGAGACGTTCTTGCATGATATCATTTTTTTTTTAGAGATACAGCGCGGAAACAGGCCCTTCGGCCCACCGAGTCCGCGCCGCCCATCGATCCCCGCACATTAACACTATCCTACACACACTAGGGACAATTTTCACATTTACCCAGTCAATTAACCTACATACCTGTACGTCTTTGGAGTGTGGGAGGAAACCGAAGATCTCGGAGAAAACCCACGCAGGTCACGGGGAGAACGTACAAACTCCGTGCAGACGGCGCCCGTAGTCAGGATCGAACCTGAGTCTCCGGCGCTGCATTCGCTGTAAGGCGGCAACTCTACCGCTGCGCCACCGAGAGATGGCGGCAGTAAACCGCTCACCAGTTCTCTGACTTCACAGCAGAATTAGCCGACAGTTACACTGTGCAGTAATCAACCTTTGTTTTTTGTTAGATACAACTCTATGAAAATATACTATCTACCACATGGGCACCAATTATTTCAGTAGTCATAACATTCGTTTTGTTTATGTCAATCTTATTCAACAACGGATGGTTAATACAAGTCAAACGCAATACAAGGGCATCTTGACATTATTCTATCTCACTTTTTAGGCAGACCGCCCCACCATCCCCTCTCCGAGCCAATCATCCAATTACTGCAACGTATCTACGCCACTAGCGGTAGGCGGCGCGGGTGATCCGCTGTAACGCACGGCTGAGAGAAACAGGCTTCCTTATCTCTGTCTACTGTTTCATGTTTACATTTACCATCCACCGTACAGCACATTCCCAGACACGAGGTAATACGTCTAATCTTACTCTGCCGATTCCCACGAACGTCCTCTGCACCTGGTCAACGACAGATGCCAATTGTCACATCCAAACACCCTTTCGTTGCTTTGTTCAATTCCAATCAAAATTAAGTAAGAAAGGATATTAATATTTTCTTCCACAGTACTGCACTATGTGGGGGGGGGGGCGCGGGGGGACAGCACGGTGGCGCAGCGGTAGAGTTGCTGCCTCACAGCGCCAGAGACCCGGGTTCCATCCCGACTATGGGTGCTGTCTGTACGGAGTTTGTACGTTCTCCCCGTGACCTGCGTTGGTTTTCTCTGGGTGCTCCGGTTTCCTCCCATTCTCCAAAGACGTGCAGGTTTGTAGGTTAATAGACAATAGACAATAGGTGCAGGAGGAGGCCATTCAGCCTTTCGAGCCAGCACCGCCATTAAATGTGATCATGGCTGATCATTCACAAACAGTACCCCGTTCCTGCCTTCTCCCCATACCCCCTGACTCCGCTATCATTAAGAGCTCTATCTAGCTCTCTCTTGAAAGCATCCAGAGAATTGGCCTCCACTGCCTTCTGAGGCAAATTCCACAGATTTACAACTCTCTGACTGAAAAAGTCGGCTTGGCATAATTGTAAATGGTCCCCAGTGTGTGTAGGACAGTGTTAATGTGCGGGGATCGCTGGTCGGCGCGGGCCCAGTGGGTCGATGGGCCTGCTTCCGCGCTGTATCTCTAAACTAAACTAAACTAAACTAAAATTAGCGGAGGCTGGGGTTGGGTGAACATCGAGCCCGTTGTCTATGACTCACAGGGAAAGCTGTGAAAAGTTAATATTAACAGGCTGAGAGGCGGGGTTTAAGTTAACCACGGCCGGTGACGCAATGCAGTGTGCAGATGTAGCACCAGGAGGTAATCCTTGTCTAGTGTTGGGAGACTGAAAGTCGCGGTGTCCACAAGTCAGCACTGCCTGGGCAGATAAACAGAAATGTATTCAATGCACATTTATAGTCGTAGGGTGATACAGCGTGGAAACAGGCCCTTCGACCCAACTTGCCCACACCGACCAACATGCCCCATCTGCATTAGTCCTGACGAGTACCCGTAAAAAGGGACCACATCACCCCGATTCTGGCCTCTCTCCACTGGCTCCCTGTACGGTACAGAATCAACTTCAAGCTCCTCCTATTCACGTATAAAGCCCTAAATGGACATTCCCCCCACTACATCAAAAATCTTCTAACCCCCCTCTCTAACTCCAGGTCCCTCAGGTCGGCCGACTTGGGGCTACTCACTATCCCGCGGTCTAGGCTTAAGCTCAGGGGTGACCGCGCTTTTGCGGTTGCAGCTCCTAGACTGTGGAACAGCATCCCTCTCCCCATCAGAACTGCCCCCTCCATCGACTCCTTTAAGTCCAGGCTCAAAACCTATTTCTACTCCCTAGCGTTTGAGGCTCATTGAGGAGGCGCTGTGAACTGTTTGCGTGCTACTGTATGTTTCATTTTTTTCCTTAGTACCTAATCAGATGTACAGCACTTTGGTCAACGTGGGTTGTTTTTAAATGTGCTATACAAATAAAATTGACTTGACTTGACTTGACTTGCCCAAGTTTGGGCCATATCCCTCTAAACCTGTCCTATTCATGTACCTGTCCAAATGTTTCTTAAACAAATAAGAAAACATAATTACCAAAAGGAAGCTGCAATAATCTGTCGAGCTTTTCCCTAAGTGAATCATATTTTAATATATATATATTTATATATATAAATGTAATATATATATTGTTGGGGGAGTCCAGAACAAGGGGCCACAGTTTAAGAATAAGGGGTAGGCCATTTAGAACTGAGATGAGGAAAAACTTTTTCAGTCAGAGAGTTGTGAATCTGTGGAATTCTCTGCCTCAGAAGGCAGTGGAGGCCAATTCTCTGAATGCATTCAAGAGAGAGCTAGATAGAGCTCTTAAGGATAGCGGAGTCAGGGGGTATGGGGAGAAGGCAGGAACGGGGTACTGATTGAGAGTGATCAGCCATGATCGCATTGAATGGCGGTGCTGGCTCAAAGGGCTGAATGGCCTACTCCTGCACCTATTTTCTATTGTCTATTGTCTATTGAATGGCGGTGCTGGCTTGAAGGGCCGAATGGCCTCCTCCTGCACCTATTGTCTATTGTCTATTGTCTATTAACTGTCCCAAATACACACACCTTCCTCGAGAGTACTGCCAACCGCTGATTTGCATTCACTTTTTCTCGGGCTGTTTAAGTCTACGAATGGTGAAGACAATGTTTTTTTTTTGCAGCTTTACAGTATTTTAATCTTTTTTTCGGAACGTTCCCTCCATCATGAAAAAGCAGCCCGAGCACGATATGTTAAACCCGGACTGCAAAGTGCAGCCACCAACTGGATGACTCCGACTGTGAATGACTTCATGTGCTAAAAGGAGACGGTGATGTAATGCGATGGGAGGGTGAGACGTCCTCTTTCAAGTCAAGCTGCAGCGCATAAAACATTCTGCCAGCCCAGAACTAGGTTAGGCACAAGATCGTAATTAATTGCAAACTTTATTTCTTTTTTTGCTGGAAGAATAATCCTGTCGAACAAAGTGAAATATGCAAATCGATGGCGGCGCAGTGGCGCTGCGGTGGAGTTGCCGCCTTTCACACGGCGCCCCGACCCCGGGCGACTATTTGCATGCCGGCCACAGAAGCAGATCTACGATCACACAGTAATAATAATAGTAATAATAATATATTCCTTTATTCGTCCCCACACCGGGGAAATTTACAGTGTTACAGCAGCAAAGTGAACAGCAAGAGATCAATCATTATAAATAAAGACACATAAATTGTCATCAGTTTTCTGTGTGTTCCTAGCTGTCATTGTTGACTCGTCTGCTGGGAGCAGTGCTGGTTGTGCAGTCTCACAGCAGCGGGAAGGAAGGACCTCCTATATCTCTCCTTCACGGCGGCGCAGCGGTGGAGTTGCTGCCTTACAGCGAATGCAGCGCCGGAGACCCGGGTTCGATCCTGACTACGGCCGCCGTCTGTACGGAGTTTGTACGTTCTCCCCGTGACCTGCGTGGGTTTTCTCCGAGATCTTCGGTTTCCTCCCACACTCCAAAGACGTGCAGGTTTGTAGGTTAATTGGCTGGGCAAATGTAAAAGTTGTCCCTAATGGGTGTAGGATAGTGTTAGTGTGCGGGGATCGCTGGGCGGCGCGGACTCGGTGGGCCGAAGGGCCTGTTTCCGCGCTGTATCTCTAAATCTAAATCTAAATCTTCACGCACTTGGGGTGAAGGAGTCTGTCCCTGAAGGAGCTACTCAGTGCAGTGACAGTGTCCTGCATGGGGTGGGAGTCGTTGTCCAGCAACGATGTGAGCTTTGCCACCATCCTCCTCTCTCCCACCGCCTGTACTGAGTCGAGGGGGCAACCCAGGACAGAGCAGGACATATTACAATCGCTCCACACTCTTAGATCTCCATTCCTGCAGCAACATTTCTTACTTTCTGGCTTGTCCTTGCACTAAACGGTATTCACTTACCTGTACACTGTGGACGGCTCGATTGTAATCATGTGTCATCGTTCCGCTGACTAGTGAGCACGCGACAAAAGCTTTTCACTGTACCTCAGTGCACGTGACAATAAACGAAACTGAAACTGAAACTGTAACTGTAACTGTAACGCCGCCAGAGACCCGGGTTCGATCCTGACTACAGGTGCTGTCTGTATGGAGTTTGTACGTTCTCCCCGTGACATGCGGGGGTTTGCTCCGGGTGCTCCGGTTTCCTCCCGCACTCCAAATACGTTTGTAGGTTAATTAGCTTGGCGTAAGTGTAAATTGTCCCTAGTGTGTGTAGGATAGTGTTATTGTGCGGGGATCGCTGGTCGGTGCGGACTCGGTGGGCCGAAGGGCCTGTTTCCGCGCTATATCCGCGCTGTAGAGCGGCTCGGTGGCACAGCGGTAGAGTTGCTGCCTTACAGCGAATGCAGCGCCGGAGACTCAGGTTCGATCCTGACTACGGGCGCCGTCTGTACGGAGTTTGTACGTTCCCCCCGTGACCTGCGTGGGTTTTCTCCGAGATCTTCGGTTTCCTCCCACACTCCGACGACGTGCAGGTTTGTAGGTTAATTGACTGGGTAAATGTAAAAATTGCCCCTAGTGTATGTAGGATAGTGTTAGTGTGCGGGGATCGCTGGGCGGTGCAGACTCGGTGGGCCGAATCGCCTGTTTCCTCTAAATCTAAAAATCTAAAAAATCTCTAAACTAAACTAAACTACACTAAGAACAGCAAAATCTATGTGGACTTAGAGAAGATACAGTACAGAGGAGATGATGGTCAGCCTTACATGGAGAGATCCCTTCTGAGCAGAGGAGAAAGTACTGATGTTATGCTGCCTCTATAAGATTGGGAGCAGATAAAAGAGTTTGTTAAAAGTTACTTCTTCTTCTTGCATTTGAGGCAGCGGACGTTGTGCAATGCCCTCCAGGCGCTGTAGCCAGTGCAATGTGCTGTTGCCGAGGGCCGTGAGGTCTACCCCTCCACCAGGGGGACGGAGGACAGTGCAGTCGAGAATGCCGCGCTGCACTGTTTGCTGGTCTGCTCCACACACGCAGGCTGCTGATGGACGCAACCCCCGACGATGCACGTTGGTGTCGGACCGGCCGACCCCTGTGCGGAGCCGGTTCAGGGCGAGCCACTCTTTGCGGTGCGTGTCCGAGCCGGGTGGGGCTGTGGTGTTCGGTGCGACGGTGAATCGAGGAGGTGGCGATGTCTGTTCCCAGCTGGTTCTCCATGCTCCAAGTATGTTGGAACCGGAGCCACAGAGGGTCGCTGCATGACGGGAGAAAGGGCGACGAGACGACAGGCGTTGAGGTCCCAGTTGCCGTGAATCCTGGGCGAGGGGGTGCAAAGGATGTTTGGCGTCCGATGGGGCCTTGCACACAATGGAGCTACAATGGAGTTTATCAGGCAAATAAGGAGGAAATGGTTCCACTGGCAAGAGGCTCAGTAATGGGTGCCAACAGATTTATGGGAATTGGCAAAAGAAAGGGGAAGTGAGAAGATAGAAACAAGGAACTGCGGATGCTGGTTAACCGAGGAAAGACACAACGTGCTGGAGTATCTCAGTGGGTCAGGCAGCATCTCTGGAGAACACGGTCAGGTGATATTTGGAATCGGGTACCTTCTTCAGTGGTTACGGGGGGGTGGGGGGTGGGGGGGGGGTGGGGGTAGGGGGGAGGAAAGCTGGAAGAGAAGAGAAAAGCAGGACAAAGCGTGGCAAGTTTATAGTCAAGTCAAGTCAAGTCAGTTTTATTTGTATAGCACATTTAAAAACAACCCACGTTGACCAAAGTGCTGTACATCAGTCCAGGTACTAAGAAACGAACATACAATGGCACACAAACATAACAGCACATACATAAACACTTCACAGCGCCTCCTCAGAGAGCCTCAAATGCTAGGGAGTAGAAATAGGGTTTGAGCCTGGACTTAAAGGAGTCGTATTATAGGCGAGTATAGGCAAGGTGTTCTGTGATAGTCAGATGGTTGGACAAATGCCAGAGGTGAAAAAAAAACAGGATGTGTGACAAAAGGATTGAAGGGAGTGAGAATATAGAAACAAGAAACAAGAAGCAGATGCTGATTAGCCAAGGAAAGACACAGAGTGCTGGAAAAACAGCAGTTCAGGCAGCATCTCTGGAGAACACAAAGACAATAGATCCCAAGAGTTCCAGAGAAAAATCCAATGTCACTTTTGGATAGACACATGGGTATGCAGGGAATGGAGAGAGATGGATTATGTGCGGGCAGATAAGAGTTGGTCTTGGTATCATGTTCGGCACGGACATTGTGGGCCGAATGGCCTGTTCCTGTGCTGTACTGTGCTGTGTTTTATGTGCTATGTCCTAACAGGGTCATCCATCGGGATCAGGAACACAGTGGTAGAGTTGCTGCCTCACAGGGTCAGAGAGCCGGGTTCGATCCTGACCACGGGTGCTGTCCGTAACAGAGTTTGTACCTTCTCCCCCGGACCGCGTGGGCTTTCTAAGGGTGCTCCGGTTTCCGGAGAACATAGATAGGTGACGTTTCGGGTCGGGACTCTTCTTCAGACAGATTTCACGGGTGGGGGGGGGGGGGGGGGGGGTGAGGGGGGGGGAAGTAAAGCTTGAAGAGTAAGACGCTAGAAAGACTATAAGGAAATTAGAATATTTTTTATTCTGCAGCGAATTGTCAGCTGTGTGGAAGGATATTGGAAAAATGTTCAGTAGAAGCTATGATAAGGGAATTGAATGTAGATTTTGCAACAAAAAAAACCCAGGCAAAATGGACCAGAGGCCACAGCCTCAGAATAAAAATATGTGCCTTTGGGAAGGAGATGAGGAGAAATTTGTTTAGTCAGAGGGTGGTGAATCTGTGGAATTCATTGCCATGGAAGCCAGTGGAGGCCAAGTCAGTGGATATTTTTATGGTAGGGCTAGAGAGATGGTAGGGGTACTGATTGAGAATGATCAGCCATGATCACATTGAATGGCGGTGCTGGCTTGAAGGGCCGAATGGCTCCCTCCTGCACCTATTGTCTATTGTCTATTATTGATTAGTACGGATTAGTCAGGGGAGAAGGCAGGAGAACGGGGTGAGGAGGGAGAGATAGATCAGCCATGATTGAATGGCGGCGAAGGCTCGATGGGCCGAATGGCCTAATTTGCTCCTCTAATGCATGAACCTATGAACTTAGTAAGTATCTGTTCACAAAACGAGTAGGGACAGGACGGGCTGAATGGCTGTAAGGCATCGTGATCTACCTGCTAGATTAGTGCTGAGGGCCTCATCCGTTGGAAACCACACAGGGAAAAGATATAGAGGTGACACAATGAACCATGTGGTGTTAATATTGATTTCTCTAACATCAAATAACCCTTGCTTTCCCCCTCTCTCCGTCCCTCCCCCACCCTCGTTCTCCGACTAGTTTGACTGTCTTCCTGGTTGATTTACTGATTGTCACCATCCTTGTTGTCACCACCCCCTCAGCTAACAATGAACCATTCTACATTTCCTGAGCGTAGTCTGCTTTGATCTGTCGTTTTCACACCTTACCCTTCCATATCTCTAGACTCCCTCTCCCCTGACTCTCGGTCTGAAGAAGGGTCTCGACCCGAAGTCACACCTATCCCTTCCATCCAGAGATGCTGCCTGTACCGCTGAGTTACTCCAGCAATTTGAGTCTATGCACAATTGATACCCCTCCTATCTATATTTATCTACTAACCCTAACTCCCTTATTTGGGAGTGAGATAGTAGGCAATCCCACATTTAAGAGGCTTTTGGATAGGCAATATGGATATGCAGGGAATGGAGGACAAGGATTCTGTGCAAGCAAGTCAAGTCAAAAAGTCAAGTCCATTTTATTTGTACAGCACATTTAAAAACAACCCACGTTGACCAAAGTGCTGTACATCAGTTCAGGTACTAAGAAACGAACATACAATGGCACACAAACATAACAGCACATACATAAACACTTCACAGCGCCCCCTCAGAGGGCCTCAAATGCTAGGGAGTAGAAATAGGTTTTGAGCCTGGACTTAAAGGAGTCGATGGAGGGGGCAGTTCTGATGGGGAGAGGGATGCTGTTCCACAGTCTAGGAGCTGCAACCGCAAAAGAGCGGTCACCCCTGAGCTTAAGTCTAGACCGCGGGATAGTCAGTAGCCCCAAGTCGGCCGACCTGAGGGACCTGGAGATAGAGTGGTGGGTTAGAAGATTTTTGATATAGGGGGGGGCAAGCCCGTTTAGGGCTTTGTATGTGAATAGGAGGAGCTTGAAGTTGATTCTGTACCGTACTGGGAGCCAGTGGAGAGAGAGGCCAGAATCGGGGTGATGTGGTCCCTTTTACGGGTACCCGTCAGGAGTCTCGCTGCGGCGTTTTGGACCAATTGCAGGCGGGACGGGGATGATTGGCTGATCCCAGTGTACAGGGAGTTGCAGTAGTCTAGGCGGGAGGAAATGAATGCGTGGATGATTTTTTCAATGTCGTCAAATTGGAGGAATGATTTGATGTTACCAATGATATGAGCAGATATGAGTATGAGCAGATATGAGTTGTTCTTGGCTTCATGTTCAGCAGAGACTTTGTGGACCGAAGGGCCTGTTCCTGTGCCGTCTCCAGTCTGAAGAAGGGTTCCGACCTGAATCCGCCACCCATTCTTATTTCTCCAGAGATGCTTCCTGAGCCGCTGTGTCACTCCAGCACTTTGTGTCTGACTTACAAAGCTGCATGTCTTTGGGGTGTGTGAGGAAACCGGAGCACCCAGAGGAAACCCACGTGGTCACAGGGAGAATAGATGCGAACTGTCTACAGCCAGCAGCAGTAGTCAGGATTGAACCCGGGTCTCTGGCGCTGTGAGGCAGCAACTCTACCCCTGTGCCACCGTGACGCCCACATCTCTCTGTGGGGGCAGGTGGACAGTTGATGTTACAGGTCGAGAGCCTTGCGCGGGACATCATTTTATCTTCTAGTTCAAATTCCAGCATCTCTTAGTTTAGTTTAGTTTAGAGATACAGAGCGGAAACAGGCCTTTCGGCCCACTGAGTCCGCACTGGCCTGTGATCCCCGCACCCTAACACTATCCTACACACATGTATACCAAGCCAATTAACCTACAAACCTGTACGTCTTTGGAGTGCCGGAGGAAACTGGAGATCACGGAGAAAACCCACGCAGGTCAATAGACAATAGGTGCAGGAGGAGGCCATTCGGCCCTTCGAGCCAGCACCACCATTCAATGCGATCATGGCTGATCATTCTCAATCAGTACCCCGTTCCTGCCTTCTCCCCATACCCCCTGACTCCGCTATCCTTAAGAACTCTATCTAGCTCTCTCTTGAAAGCATTTAGAGAACAGTTCTCCACTGCCTTCTGAGGCAGAGAATTCCACAGATTTACAACTCTCTGACTGAAAAAGGTTTTTCCTCATCTCCGTTCTAAATGACCTACCCCTTATTCTTAAACTGTGGCCCCGGGTTCTGGACTCCCCCAACATTGGGAACATGTTTCCTGCCTCTAACGTGTCCAACCCCTTAAGGATAGCGGAGCCAGGGGGTATGGGGAGAAGGCAGGAACGGGGTACTGATTGAGAATGATCATCCATGATCACATTGAATGGCGGTGCTGG
The DNA here is from genome assembly GCF_053455715.1 of Rhinoraja longicauda. Taxonomy (NCBI): domain Eukaryota; kingdom Metazoa; phylum Chordata; class Chondrichthyes; order Rajiformes; family Arhynchobatidae; genus Rhinoraja; species Rhinoraja longicauda. Next base: position 98,268,251 of record NC_135955.1, on the reverse strand, counting down.
CTCGAAGGGCCAAATGGCCTCCTCCTGCACCTATTGTCTATTGTCTAAGATCCCCTCTGATCCGGGGAGAATGAACAAACTCCGTGCAGACAGCACCCATAGTCGGGATGGAACCTGTGTCTCTGGTGCTGAGGCAGCAACTCTACCGTTGCACCACCGTGCCGCCCATTGGCAGTCTTTTGTGTCTCCACTTAATTGGATATCCTGTCTCCATCACTGTCTCACAGACAGAGCGCAGCCAATTATGCAAATACATGGTGAAACCGGCCTATCTTGATGCGCATGGCTTGGCTCCACACTCACGGTATAGCTTCATGATAAGCTACACGTTCCAACTGACTTCACCTAATTATCCGATGTAAATTAGCAGGCTCGATCGAAGGCATTGACCTGAGGTCTGTAACGAGATCTCAGTTGTACAGGGCCTTGGTGAGACCGCACCTGGAGTATTGCGTGCAGTTTTGGTCTCCTAATCTGAGGAAAGACATTCTTGCCATAGAGGGAGTACAGAGAAGGTTCACCAGATTGATCCCTGGGATGGCAGGACTTTCATATGAAGAAAGACTGGATAGACTAGGCTTGTACTCGCTGGAATTTAGAAGACTGAGGGGGGATCTAATAGAAACATATAAAATTCTTAAGGGGTTGGAGAGGCTAGATGCGGGAAGATTGTTCCCGATGTTGGGGAAGTCCAGAACTAGGGGTCACAGCCTAAGGATAAGGGGGAAGTCTTTTAGGACCGAGATGAGAAAACATTTCTTCACACAGAGAGTGGTGAGTCTATGGAATTCTCTGCCACAGAGGGTAGTTGAGGCCAGTTCATTGGCTATATTTAAGAGGGAGTTAGATGTGGCCCTTGTGGCTAAAGGGGTCAGGGGGTATGGAGAGAAGGCAGGTACAGGTTACTGAGCTGGATGATCAGCCATGATCATATTGAATGGCGGTACAGGCTCGAAGGGCCGAATGGCCTACTCCTGACTGAAAACGTTTTTCCTCATCTCAGTTCTAATTCCCCCCTCGACCTCATTCTCCTGCCTTCTCCCCATAACCCCTGACACCCGCACTAATCAAGAATCTGTCTATCTCTGCCATAAATATCCATTGACTTGGCCGTCTTCCAATTCACTTTGTTGCACTTTTTATTACCTGCACTTTCTCTTTAGCTGCCACCACTATATTCTGCCCAGGGTACATTTTGTCGTTTACACTACCTGGACAGCATGTACAGCATGCACAGTGTTATCTGATTTGATTAGACAGCAGGCAAGCAAACGTTTTTTCATTGTATCTCGTTACAGGTGACAATGGCACACCCCTAATACCACTATCAATAAACCATCATTCCATGACTAACCACTCCGTCTCCCATGGCACACACATTCACTGGTTCTCACCGGGCGGCACGGTTTTCTCCCGGGCGCTCCGCTTTCACTCTCACACTCCAAAGACGTACAGGTTTGTGGGTCAATCGGCTTGGTGTGAATGTTAAATTGTCCGCGGTGTAGGACAGTGCTAGTGTGTGGGGATCGCTGGTCGGCGCGGTCTAGCTGGGCCAGAGAGCTTGTTTCCGCACTGTACCTCTAAACTAAACTGCATCCTTTTATTCTGAGGCTGTGACCTCTGGTCCTAGACTCTCCCACTGGTGGAAACATCCTCTCCACATCCACTCTATCCAAGCCTTTCACTATTCGGTAAGTTTCAATGAGGTCCCCCCTTCGTCCTTCTGCAGAAGCGGTTCTCGAATCTGATAGTCCGTGATTTCGAGCGTTTGTATCTTCTGCCCCACAGGATTGGAGGAGGGTGGGGGTGGGGTGGGGGGGGGGGGGGGGGGGTGGGGGTGGGGGGTGGGGGGGGGGGGGGGGTTGGGGGGGGGGGAGAGGAAATGAATCTTGAGAAAAAGGAACTGCAAACGTTGGTTTATGAAAGAAAGACAACATATTTCTGGAGTAACTCAGCGGGTCAGGCAGCATCCCTGGAGAACATGGGTTGTGTCAGCTGCTTTCTTGAGGCAGTGTTGGTCCAGATGGAGTTGCTGCAGGGAGACTGGCCTGTGCGATGGACTGGACTACATTTACGACTCGGACCGTCACACAAACCAACCTCCCTTCCATTGACTCCATCCACACGTCACGCTGCCTCGGCAAGGCCAGCAGCACAATCAAGGACAAGTCACACCCCGGCCACTCCCTCTTCTCCCCTCTCCCATCAGGCAAAAAGTACAGAAGTGTGAAAACGCACACCTCCAGATTCAGGGACAGTTTCTCCCCAGCTGTTATCAGGCAACTGAACCGTCCTCTCATCATCTAGAGAGCGATCTGGACCTCCCATCTACCTCACTGGAGATAGTCTATCTTTAATCGGACTTTACTGGACTTTATCGTGCACTAAACGTTATTCCCTTTATGCTGTATCTGTACACTGTGGACGGCTTCATTGCAAGTCTTTTATTATCACGCATAGTCTTTTCGCTGACTGGATAGCACGCAGCATAAAAGCTTTTCACTGTACCTCGGTACACGTGATAATAAACAAAACGACCAAACTGAAGATAGACACCAAGTGCTGGAGTAACTCAGCGGGTCAGGCAGCATCTCTGGAGAGAAGGAATAGGTTACGTTTCGGGTCGAGACCCGTTAACTAGACTAAGCTATCTTACACATAAAGTATCAAACTATTTTGGGCGGCACGGTGGCGCAACGGTAGAGTTGCTGCCTCACAGCGAATGCAGCGTCAGAGACCCGGGTTCAATCCTGACCACGGGTGCGGTCTGTACGGAGTTTGTACGTTCTCCCCGTGATCTGCGTGGGTTTCCTCTGAGATCTTCGGTTTCCTCCCACACTCCAAAGACGTACAGGTTTGTAGGTTAATTGGCTGGGCAAATGTAAAAATTGTCCCTAGTGGGTGTAGGATGGCGTTAATGTGCGGGGATCGCTGGTCGGCGCGGACCCGGTGGGCCGAAAGGGCCTGTTTCCACGCTGTATCTCTAAACTAAACTAAACTGAACTATTGAACTCAGTAGGACAGGGAGCATCTATGGAAGGAGTTGTGGAAGGGTCCCTATTGATTGCCCCCACACTTGCAGCCTGATCCACCAAGTTACTCCAGCACTTTGTGTTTTTCTCCTGCACTTACATTCTCTCATTGTGGTTTATTCAACGAACGTAAAGCCTGTTGCCGATGGCAACCCTGCTGCTGCTAATTTGCGGTAAAGACCATTGGCCGAAACACTTAACCATTTACCCAAACTTATTTTGTCTTTAAGGCTGCCTAGTGAGACAGAATAAAAGCTTCCAACTATGTGTGTTTCAGAAATAATGAACCATCAGCTGCAATCTGGTAATGTGGAAAAATAATGTAAAGGAATTGATTTTGCTATAAACCATTATACAGTGTGCAGGAAGCACTGAAATACCTCAATGTTATTAACCCGTCCACAAGCATTAAATATTTGTATAAAATATCATCAGGAGGTACTTATGGCTTGTCAATTGTTCCCTTTTTTTGAGCAATCAATAGATAATAAGCGAAGAATCTTGCACGCAGACACATTCAATAAGACTTGAATTGTTCCAAAGAGTCATGAAACCCTCTGGTCTGCAACCAGAGAGAAGTAAAAAAGTGGAAACAAAGAATTGCAGATTCTGGTTTTCGCAGAAGTGTGCTGGAGCAACTCAGCGGGTCGGGCATCATCTGTGGAGAACACGGATCGGGACCCTTCTTCAGACTGATCCTTAGTCATGGAGTTTTTGTCTTACAGTGTGGAAACAGGCCCTTCGGCCCAACTTGCCCACACCAGCCAACATGTCCCATCGACACTAGTCCCATCAAGAGAGAGCTAGATAGAGCTCTTAAGGATAGCGGAGTCAGGGGGTATGGGGAGAAGGCAGGAACGGGGTACTGATTAAGAATGATCAGCCATGATCACATTGAATGGCGGTGCTGGCTCGAAGGGCCGAATGGCCTCCTCCTGCACCTATTACCTATTGTCTATTGTCTATTCTCATCTGCCTGAGCTTGGCCCATATCCCTCTAAACCTGTCCTATCCATCTACCTGTCTAAATGTTTCTTAAATGTTACAATAGTCCCAGCCTCAACTCGTTCCATACAATAGTCCGGCAACTCGTTCCATACACCCACCACCCTTTGTGTGAAAAAGTTACCCCTCAGATTCCTATTAAATCTTTCCCCCATCACCTAAAACCCATGTCCTCTAGTTCTCGATTCCCCTACTCTGGGCAAAAAACTGTGCATTCACCCGATCTGTTCCCGTCATGATTTTTTACACCTCTGTAAGTTCACCCCTCATCCTCCTGCGCTCCAAGGAATAGAGACCCAGCCTGCTCAACCTCTCCCTATAGTTCAGGTGCTCGAGTCCTGGCACCATCTTTGTAAATCGTCTCTGCACCCTTTCCAGCTTGACAACATATGTGTCGACTGACCTCAGTCAGGCGAACGACAACAAACAGAGACAGCAGAAGTAGAAGCAGCTTCATAACTTCTGCTGCCTCAAACGCAAGAAGGAGACATATGTTCTATGTAGGAAGGAACAGCGGATGCTGGCTTAAACCGAAGATAGACACAAAAATGCTGGACTAACTCAGCGTGTCAGGGGGCATCTCTGGAGAAAAGGAATAGGTGACGTTTCGGGGTCGAGGCCCTTCTTCAGACTCTGGAGACTTCTGAAGAAGGGTCTCGACATATTCCCTTTTTCTCCAGAGATGCTGCCTGACCCGCTGAGTTAGTCCAACACTCTGTGTCCATGTTCTCCAGAGATGCTGCCTGACCCGCTGAGTTAGTCCAACACTCTGTGCCCATGTTCTCCAGAGATGCTGCCTGACCCGCTGAGTTAGTCCAGCTTTTCGTGTCTAACACATGTTCTATGTTCTAAGGATGGAGGCTTGGTCAGTGAAGAATTTCACTGAAGTAACGTGAGATGAATGTTTCCAGTATCAGTACTTCCCTTCGGTGCTTGCCTGTCAGCTTGGCCTCCCACACATAGCCATGTTGCTTCTGACCACATCCACACTGGGAAAGCGATAGAAACATTAAGATAGAGAAAAATAGGTGCAAGAGGAGGTCATTTGGCCCTTCGAGCCAGCACCGCCATTTGGCCCTTTGAGCCAGCACCGCCATTCATTGTGATCATGGCTGATCATCCACGGTAGCGCAGCGGTAGAGTTGCTGCTTTACAGCGAATGCAGCACCGGAGACTCCGGTTCGATCCTGACTACGGGTGCTGTACTGTAAGGAGTTTGTACGTTCTCCCCGTGACCTGCGTGGGTTTTCTCCGAGATCTTCGGTTTCCTCCCACACTCCAAAGACGTACAGGTATGTAGGTTAATTGACTGGGTAAATGTTTTTTTTAAAAATTGTCCCTATTGTGGTAGAATAGTGTTAGTGTGCGGGGATCACTGGGCGGTGCAGACTTGGTGGGCCGAAAAGGCCTGTTTCCGCGCTATATCTGAAATATGAAAATATGAAATATGAAAATCAGTAACCCGTGCCTGCCTTCTCCCCATATCCCTTGACTCCGCTAGCCCCCAGAGCTCTATCCAACTCTCTTTTAAATTCATCCAGTGAATTGGCCTCCACTGCCCTCTGTGGCAGAGAGTTCCACAAATTCACAACCCTCGGGGTGAAAAGGTTTTTTCTCACCTCAGTTTTAAAATGGCCTCCCCTTTATTCTGAGACTGTGGCCCCTGGTTCTGGAATGTGGTGGGCAGTCAGGCACGTGATCGCAGTTTCAACGGATGATGGTCTGTTCAGAGCGAGTCCTGTCCCTCTCACCGCTGGAGTCGGACATGAAAACGCACCTCCTGCCGCTGTTTCTAACGAGGCCGCCACACTGTTGTTGGAGTCATACAGCCCCTTCGCTTCACCAAGTCCACGCCGACTCGTGATCGCCCCGTACACGAGCACTGTCCTAAACACACGAGGGACAACTTACAATCTTTACCACGCCAATTAACCTACAGACCTGCACGTCTTTGGAGTGCGGGAGGAAACCGGAGCACCCGGAGAAAACCCACGCAGGTCACGGGGAGAACGTGCAAACTCCGTACAGACGGCACCCGTAGTCGGAATCGAACCCGGGTCTCCGGCGCTGTAAGGCAACAACTCTACCGCTGCGCCACTGTGCCATGGTTAGCATTTGCCCACCAGCTGCCTGAACAAACTGGATGCCCAACTACTAGGTTCCAGGAGATGGTGCTTAGTACAATGACAACGTTTAAAAGATACTCGGACATGTATGTGGCAGGACCAATATGCGGGCAATTGGCACTAGCTTAGGTGACATCTTGGTCAGCATGGAGTTGGGCCAAATTGGACTCTGTGACGTTAGACTTTAGAGATGCAGCGTGGAAACAGGCCCTTCGGCCCACCGAGTCCGCGCCGCCCAGCGATCATCCCATGTACTAACACTATCCCACACACTAGGGACAATTTACAATGTACAGAAGCCCGTTAACCTCCACACCTGTACGTCTTTGGAGTGTGGGAGGAGACCGGAGAAAACCTATATCGAACTTATGTCTCTGGAACTGACACATATTATAAATGTGAAATGTCTGAAGAAGGGTCTTGACCCAAACGTCACCCATTCCTTTTCAACAGAGATGCTGCCTGACCCGCTGAGTTACTCCAGCATTTTGTGTCTACCTTCGGTTTGAACCAGCATCTGCGGTTCATTCCTGCACATTGCTTGAAATAGACAATAGACAATAGGTGCAGGAGGAGGCCATTCGGCCCTTCGAGCCAGCACCGCCATTCAATGTGATCATGGCTGATCATTCTCAATCAGTACCCCGTTCCTGCCTTCTCCCCATACCCCCTGACTCCGCTATCCTTAAGAGCTCTATCTAGCTCTCTCTTCAATGCATTCAGAGAATTGGCCTCCACTGCCTTCTGAGGCAGAGAATTCCACAGATTCACAACTCTCTGACTGAAAAGGTTTTTCCTCATCTCAGTTCCAAATGGCCTACCCCTTATTCTTAAACTGTGGCCCCTTGTTCTGGACTCCCCCAACATTGGGAACATGTTTCCTGCCTCTAACGTGTCCAACCCCTTAATAATCTTATACGTTTCGATAAGATCTCCTCTCATCCTTCTAAATTCCAGTGTATCCAAGCCTAGTCGCTCCAGTCTTTCAACATATGATAGTCCCGCCATTCCGGGAATTAACCTAGTAAACCTACGCTGCACGCCCTCAAGAATATCCTTCCTCAAATTTGGAGACCAAAACTGCACACAGTACTCCAGGTGCGGTCTCACTAGGGACTTGTACAACTGTAGAAGGACCTCTTTGCTCCTATAACTCCTCTTGTTATGAAGGCCAAAATTCCATTGGCTTTCTTCACTGCCTGCTGTATCTGCATGCTTCCTTTCAGTGACTGATGCACTAGGACACCCAGATCTCGGTGTACGTCCCCTGTTCCTAACTTGACACCATTCAGATAATAATCTGCCTTTCTATTCTTACTTCCAAAGTGGATAACCTCACACTTATCCACATTAAACTGCATCTGCCATGCATCCGCCCACTCACACAACCTGTCCAATTCACCCTGCAACCTCATAGCATCTTCCTCACAGTTCACACTACCACCCAGCTTTGTATCATCTGCAAATTTGCTAATGGTACTTTTAATCCCTTCATCCAAGTCATTAATGTATATTGTAAATAGCTGCGGTCCCAGCACCAAGCCTTGCGGTACCCCACTAGTTACTGCTTGCCATTCTGAAAGGGACCCATTTATCCCCACTCTTTGCTTTCTGTCTGTCAACCAATTTTCTATCCATGTCAGTATCCTACCTCCAATACCATGTGCTCTAATTTTGCCCACTAATCTCCTATGTGGAACTTTGTCAAAGGCTTTCGGAAAGTCAAGGTACACCACATCCACCGGCTCTCCCCTGTCAATTTTCCTGGTTACATCCTCAATGAATTCCAGAAGATTAGTCAAGCATGATTTCCCCTTCGTAAATCCATGCTGACTCGGAACAATCCTGTTACTACTATCCAAATGCTCCGCAATTTCGTCTTTTATGATTGACTCCAGCATCTTCCCCACCACTGATGTCAGACTAACTGGTCTATAATTTCCCGTTTTCTCTCTCCCTCCTTTCTTAAAAAGTGGGATAACATTAGCTACCCTCCAATCCACAGGAACTGATCCTGAATCTATAGAACATTGAAAAATGATCACCAATGCGTCCACAATTTCTAGCGCCACCTCCTTAAGTACTCTGGGATGCAGACCATCAGGCCCTGGGGATTTATCAGCCTTCAGTCCCATCAGTCTACCCAACACCATTTCCTGCCTAATGTGGATTTCCTTCAGTTCCTCCGTCACTCTAGGATCTCTGGCCACTAGAACATCTGGGAGATTGCTTGTATCTTCCTTAGTGAAGACAGATCCAAAGTACCGGTTCAACTCGTCTGCCATTTCCTTGTTTCCCATAATAAATTCCCCCGCTTCTGTCTTCAAGGGACCCACATTTGCCTTAACTATTTTTTTCCTCTTTACATACCTAAAAAAGCTTTTACTATCCTGAAAGTCAGGAGCGATCTCCCGTAAAGCAACTGGAGCAGAAATTCTGCCGAATCTCGATCGTTGTAACTAAGCCAAAAGAGAAAAAAGCATAAACATAGAAAACATTGGTGTCCATGTGGTTGGAAACAAAAGGCATCTGTAGCCTGTTTGTGGTCACAACACTGGCTTTCAATTGACTTAGTTGGAAGATGGGTCTTCTACCAGTTTTATACACTTTCCAACCACCAACACAGGAAATCTGTTTATTTACGGAGCAGGCAGATATCGCCACAGAGTCAGGGCCACACGGCACGGAAAGTGGCCCTTCGGCCCAACTCGCCCCATGTACGTTCTCCCTGTGACCTGCGTGGGTTTTCTCCAGGTATAATAATAATAATAATAATAATATTCATTTATTGTCATTGCAACGAGTACAACAAAATTAAAAAATAGCCAATCCTGACGGTGCGTACAAACATATATGCAATAAATGCAAAAATAAATAAATACAATTATATTAAGTACAAAGATTTTTTAACGGTGTTGCCAAGTGCAGAAGGTAGTGTTCAGTTCTCGTATGGCCCTGGGGTAAAAACTGTTCTTAAGTCTGTTTGTTCGGGATTTGATCGACCTGAAACGTCGACAAGGTCCCACATAGGAGATTAGTGGGCAAAATTAGGGCACATGGTATTGGGGGTAGGGTACTGACATGGATAGAAAATTGGTTGACAGACAGAAAGCAAAGAGTGGGGATAAATGGGTCCCTTTCGGAATGGCAGGCAGTGACCAGTGGGGTACCGCAAGGTTCGGTGCTGGGACCCCAGCTATTTACGATATACATTAATGACTTAGACGAAGGGATTAAAAGTACCATTAGCAAATTTGCAGATGATACTAAGTTGGGGGGTAGTGTGAATTGTGAGGAAGATGCAATAAGGCTGCAGGGTGACTTGGACAGGTTGTGTGAGTGGGCGGATACATGGCAGATGCAGTTTAATGTAGATAAGTGTGAGGTTATTCACTTTGGAAGTAAGAATAGAAAGGCAGATTATTATCTGAATGGTGTCAAGTTAGGAGGAGGGGGAGTTCAACGAGATCTGGGTGTCCTAGTGCATCAGTCAATGAAAGGAAGCATGCAGGTACAGCAGGCAGTGAAGAAAGCCAATGGAATGTTGGCCTTCGTAACAAGAGGAGTTGAGTATAGGAGTAAAGAGGTCCTTCTACAGTTGTACCGGGCCCTGGTGAGACCGCACCTGGAGTACTGTGTGCAGTTTTGGTCTCCAAATTTGAGGAAGGATATTCTTGCTATGGAGGGCGTGCAGCATAGGTTCACTAGGTTAATTCCCGGAATGGCGGGACTGTCGTATGTTGAAAGGCTGGAGCGATTGGGCTTGTATACACTGGAATTTAGAAGGATGAGGGGGGATCTTATTGAAACATATAAGATAATTAGGGGATTGGACACATTAGAGGCAGATAACATGTTCCCAATGTTGGGGGAGTCAGGAACAAAGGGCCACAGTTTAAGAATAAGGGGTAGGCCATTTAGAACCGAGATGAGGAAGAACTTTTTCAGTCAGAGGGTGGTGAAGGTGTGGAATTCTCTGCCTCAGAAGGCAGTGGAGGCCAGTTCGTTGGATGCTTTCAAGAGAGAGCTGGGTAGAGCTCTTAAGGATAGCGGAGTGAGGGGGTATGGGGAGAAGGCAGGAACGGGGTACTGATTGAGAGTGATCAGCCATGATCGCATTGAATGGCGGTGCTGGCTCGAAGGGCTGAATGGCCTACTCCTGCACCTATTGTCTATTGTCTATTGTCTATTGACCAGAGGGCAGATGAACAAACAGACGGTGGCCGGGGTGGGATGGATCTTTTATTATTTTGCCTGCTCTACTGAGGCAGCGTAGGCTGAACAGGTGCTCCAGGGAGGGCAGTGAGCAGCCGATGATCTTCTGGGCCATTGTGATGACCCTCTGAAGGGCCTTCCTGTCCTTTTCTGAGCAGCTGGCATACCATGTGGTTATACAGTATGCCAGCACACTCTCGATGGAGCAGCGATAGAAGGACATCATGAGCTTCTCCTGCAGGTTGGTTTTCCTGAGGATCCTCAGGAAGTGGAGTCTCTGCTGTGCCTTCTTTACTGTGGTGATGGTGTTGGTAGATCAGGTAAGATCCTCTGCGATGTGCGTACCCAGGAACCTGAAAGCGGGTACCCTTTCCACACAGACCCCATTGATGTAGAGTGGGTCGATTTCTACACTGGTTTTCCTGAAGTCAATTATGTTCCTTTGTTTTGGAGGAGTTCAGGACAAGATTGTTCACTGAACACCATGCTGCCAGCCTTTGGATTTCATCCCTATAGGCTGTCTCATCTCCTCCTGAGATGAGTCCAACCACAGTCGTGTCATCCGCGAACTTGATGATGGTGTTGGTGGGATGGGTGGGGGCGCAGTCGTGAGTGTAGAGGGAGTAAAGGATGGGGCTCAACACACAGCCCTGTGGTGAGCCGGTGCTCAGTGTAATGGTGGAGGAGAGGTGAGGGCCTATTTTGACGGTCTGGGGGCGGTTGGTCAGGAAGTCCTTGATCCATTGGCAGATGGTTTGGGAAAATCCAAGGTCAGAAAGTTTGGTGACCAGTGGGTGCTCCGGTTTCCTCCCACACTCACAGGATGTACGGGTTTGGAGGTTAATTGTCTTGGTAAAATTGTAAATTGTCCCTTGTGTGTGTAGGATAGTGTTAATGTGCGGGGATCGCTGGTCGGCGCGGACTCGGTGGGCCGAAGGACCTGTTTCCGCGCTGTATCTCTAAACTAATTTAAACTATTCTCCTCATGGTTTTATGCCCCTCGATAAGATCACCCCTTGAGCCTCCTGCACCCCAGAAATTAAAGTCCCAGCCTGCCCAACCTCACCCTATAGCTCAGCCACCTAGGTCTTTATAATATGACGGGGAGAAACAATAATAATAATAATAATAATAAAACCTTTATTGTTGTTGCAACAGGTACAACGAAATTAAAAATAGCAATCCTGACAGTGCGTAATACGAAAAGTAAAACATATATGCAATAAATGCAAAACAAATAAATACAAATGTATTAAATACAAAAGTTTTAACAGTATGACCTAGTGCAGAAAGTAGAGTTCAGTTCTCGTATGGCCCTGGGGTAAAAACTGTTCTTGAGTCTGTTTGTTCGGGATTTGATCGACCTGAAACGTCGACCAGAGGGCAGAAGAACAAACAGACGGTGGCCGGGGTGGGATGGGTCTTTTATTATTTTTCCTGCTCTACTGAGGCAGCGTAGGCTGAACAGGTGCTCCAGGGAGGGCAGTGAGCAGCCGATGATCTTCTGGGCCGTCGTGATGACCCTCTGAAGGGCCTTCCTGTCCTTTTCTGAGCAGCTGGCATACCATGTGGTTATACAGTATGCCAGCACACTCTCGATGGAGCAGCGATAGAAGGACATCATGAGCTTCTCCTGCAGGTTGGTCTTCCTGAGGATCCTCAGGAAGTGGAGTCTCTGCTGTGCCTTCTTCACTGTGGTAATGGTGTTGGTAGACCAGGTAAGATCCTCTGCGATGTGCGTACCCAGGAACCTGAAAGCGGGTACCCTTTCCACACAGACCCCATTGATGTAGAGTGGGTCGTGTTCTGCACTGGTTTTCCTGAAGTCTATTATAAGTTCCTTTGTTTTGGAGGAGTTCAGGACAAGATTGTTCACTGAACACCATGCTGCCAGCCTTTGGATTTCATCCCTGTAGGCTGTCTCATCTCCTCCTGAGATGAGTCCAACCACAGTTGTGTCATCCGCGAACTTGATGATGGTGTTGGTGGGATGGGTGGGGGCGCAGTCGTGAGTGTCGTGGGAGTAAAGGACGGGGCTCAACACACAGCCCTGTGGTGAGCCGGTGCTCAGTGTAATGGTGGAGGAGAGGTGAGGGCCTATTTTGACAGTCTGGGGGCGGTTGGTCAGGAAGTCCTTGATCCATTGGCAGATGGTTTGGGGAAATCCAAGGTCAGAAAGTTTGGTGACCAGTCTGCTCGGGATGACTGTGTTAAAGGCAGAGCTGAAGTCTAGGAAAAGCATCCTCACATAGCTTTACAAAAAAGAACACGAAGCTTTGGAGTAACTCAACGGGTCAGGCAGCATCTCCGGGGGAAATGGATAGATGACGTTTTGCATTGGGACTCTTCAGATTGATAGAGGGGGAGAGTCGGGGGAGAAAGCTGGACGAGAGATGGGGCAGGACAAAGCCCAGGGAGTGATAGGTGGATACAGGTGAAAGGGAGATGGCCAGATGGTTGGACTCAGGGCAGTCAGAGGACAAAAGGTGTGGGATAAGGATAGGTGCAAATTGTGAAGCTAGAGGAAGGAAGGAGGGGCAAGAAGAGAAATAGATGTTCAGGTAGGGGACAAGGAATGGAGAGAGTGTGTTGTTTGTACGTTGGTTACCTAATTCAATGTTCAAACTGTGCAGGAAAGAACTGCAGATGCTGGTTTAAATCGAAGGTAGACACAAAATGCTGGAGTAACTCAGCGGGTCAGGCTGCATCTCGGGACCCGAAACTTCGCCCGTCCCTTCTCTCCCGAGATGCTGCCTGACCCGCTGAGTTACTCCAGCATTTTGTGTCTGCCTTCAACGTTCAAACTGTTAGGTTGTACGCTACCCGAGTGGAATATGAGGTGCCTGAACACAAGGTAGTCTGAAGGAGGGCTCTCACCCGAGACGTCACCTATCCATGTTCTCCAGAGATGCTGCCTGACCCACTGAGTGACTGCTTCTTCTTCCTTCGTCTCCGTCGTCCATGTTTCAAATGTTACATCGCCGTCATCGCCCGTCCTGAAAAGGGCGGAAGCTTCCGGCGACAATCAGCGGGAGCCATCACTTGTTGCAATAGACGATCGTGGGAGCAGAATTAGCTCGGGACACTTCCAGTTTCCAGCCCCGCGACGCTTCTGCTATGGGGCCACTGAGTTACTGCAGCACTTTGTGTCTCTTTTTGTAAACCAGCGCTTACAGTTCCTTATTTCTACTCTCTGTCTTAGTGTACAACGCTGCTGTCAAGAGGCGCCTTTACCTCTTTCACTTCAGGGAGCTTCAGGTGGAAATTGTTAATGTTCATAAGTGATAGGAGCAGCGTTAGGCCACTCGGCCCGTCAAGTCCACTCTGCCATTCAATCATGGCTGATCTATAGAAACATAGAAAATAGGTGCAGGAGTAGGCCATTCGGCCCTTCGAGCCTGCACCGCCATTCAATATGATCATGGCTGATCATCCAACTCAGTATCCTGTACCTGCCTTCTCTCCATACCCCCTGATCCCTTTAGCCACAAGGGCCACATCTAACTCCCTCTTAAATATAGCCAATGAACTGGCCTCTTTCCCTTCTCAACCCCTATCTTTCCCTTCTCAACCCCATTCTCCTGCCTTCTCCCCATAACCTCTGACACCCGTACTAATCAAGAATCGGTCAATCTCCGCCTTAAAAATATCCATTGACTTGGCCTCCACAGCCTTCTGTGGCAATGAATTCCACAGATTCACCACCCTCTGACTAAAGAAATTCCTCCCCCTCTTTCTAAATGTACGTCCTTTTATTCAGAGGCTGCGACCTCTGGTCCTAGACTTGCCCACCAGTGGAAACATCCTCTCCATATCCACTCTATCCAGGCCTCTCACTGTTCGGTAAGTTTCACTGAGGTCTCCCCTCATCCTTCTAAACTCCAGCGAGTACAGGCCCAGTGCCATCAAATGCTCATCATATGTTAACCCACTCATTCCTGGGATCATTCTCGTAAACCTCCTCTGGACCCTCTCCAGAGCCAGCACATCCTTCCTCAGAAATGGAGTCCAAAACTGCTCACAATAACAGCCATAAATATCTCCCCTGCTTGACCAGCTGTTCTCTCAGGCAGTGCGGAGTTAGAAACAGAGAAACATAGAAAATAGGTGCAGGAGTAGGCCATTCAGCTCTTCGAGCCAGCACCGCCATTCAATATGATCATGGCTGATCATCCAGAATCTGTACCCCGTTCCTGCTTTCTCCCCATATCCCTTGATCCCCTTAGCCCTAAGAGCTATTTCTAACTCTCTCTTGAAAACATCCAGTGAATTGGCCTCCACTGCCTTCTGTGGCAGACAATTCCACAGACCTCACAACTCTCTGGGTGAAAACATTTTTCATCATCTCAGTCCTAAATGACCTATCCCATGTACTTAAAGCGTGACCCTTAGTTCTGGACTCCCCCAACATCGGGAACATTTTTCCTGCATCTAGGCTGCCCAATCCCTTAAGAATTTTCAATAAGATCCCCTCTGATCCTTCCAAATTCCAGTGAATATAAGCCCAGTCGACCCATTCTTTCATCATATGTCAGTCCCGCCATCCCGGGAATTAACCTGGTGAACCTACGCTGCACGCCCTCAATAGCAAGAATATCCTTCCTCAAATTTGGAGACTCCAGGTGCGGTCTCACTAGGGCCCTGTACAACTGCAGAAGGACCTCTTTGTTCCTACACTCAACTCCTCTTGTTATGAAGGCCAACATTCCATTGGCTTTCTTCACTGCCCGCTGTACCTGCATGCTTCCTTTCAGTGACTGATGCACTAGGACACCCAGATCTCGTTGTAAGTCCCTTTTTCCTAAATTGACACCATTCAGATAATAATCTGCCTTCCTATTCTTACCACCAAAGTGGAATAGGACCTCCTTGCTCCTGAACTCAAGTCCTCTCGCTATAGAAACATAGACATAGAAACATAGAAAATAGGTGCAGGAGTAGGCCATTCGGCACTTCGAGCCTGCACCGCCATTCAATATGATCATGGCTGATCATTCAGCTCAGTAACCTGTACCTGCCTTCTCTCCATACCCCCTGATCCCTTTAGCAAAAAGGGCCACATCTAACTCCCTCTTAAATATAGCCAATGAACTGGCCTCAACTACCTTCTGTGGCAGAGAATTCCACAGACTCACCACTCTCTGTATGAAGAAATGTTTTCTCATCTCGGTCCTAAAAGACTTCCCCCTTATCCTTAAGCTGTGACCCCTGGTTCTGGACTCCCCCAACATCGGGAACAAGCTTCCTGCATCTAGCCTCTCCAACCCCTTAAGAATTTTATATGTTTCTATAAGATCCCCCCTCAGTCTTCTAAATTCCAGCGAGTACAAGCCCAGTCTATCTAGTCTTTCCTCATATGTAAGTCCCGCCATCCCAGGGATCAATCTGGTGAACCTTCTCTGTACTCCCTCTAAGGCAAGAACGTCTTTCCTCAGGTTAGGAGACCAAAACTGCACACAATACTCCAGGTGCGGTCTCACCAAGGCCCTGTACAACTGCAGCAGAACCTCCCTGCTCCTAAACTCAAATCCTCTTGCTATGAATGCCAACATACCATTCGCTTTCTTCACTGCCTGCTGCACCTGCACGCTTGCTTTCAATGACTGGTGCACCATGACACCCAGGTCACGTTGCATCTCCCCTTCTCCCAATCGGTCACCATTCAGGTAATACTGTGCTTTCCTGTTCTTACCGCCAAAGTGGATAACCTCACATATGAAGGCCAACATGCCATTAGCTTCCTTCACTGCCTGCTGCTCCTGCATGCTTACTCCAGTTCTGTCTGAGGTTAACACCCACGCAGCAGTGTGTTCTATATTAATCGCTGCTGGTCACGCACCAGCGGATTGATGACATAATGCTGGTCTGTGAAGCATGTTTGCAGCCAAGTGTTTCAGACAGATGCGAGGTAAGCACCTCTCTCATTGTCTGTGTTTCTAACTGGGGTGAGGCAAAACACTGGCAGGCTGATGTGCGGTCATGGAAACATAGAAACATAGAAAATAGGTGCAGGAAGAGGCCATTCGGCCCTTCGAGCCAGCGCTGCCATTCATTGTGATCATGGCTGATCATCCACAATCAGTAACACGTGCCTGCCTTCTCCCCACCTCCCTTGATTCCACTACCCCCCAGAGCTCTATCCAACTCTCTCTTAAATCCATCCAGTGATTTGGCTTCCACTGCCCTCTGTGGCAGAGAATTCCACAAATTCACAACTCTCTGGGTGAAAAAAGGTTTTTTCTCACCTCACTTTTAAATGGCCTCCCCTTTATTCCAAGACTGTGTGGCCCTTGGTTCTGGACTCCCCCAACATTGGGAACATGTTTCCTGCATCTAGCTTGTCCAGTTACTTTATAATTTTATACATTTCTGTAAGATCCCCTCTCATCCTTCTAAATTCCAGCGAATACAAGGCGGAGAGCAATGGGAGGCAGCAAAGATCAAGCACTGCACTCAAAGTCTCGTAAATTCATAAGCAACAGGAGCAGAATTAGGCCATTCGGCCCGTCAAGTCCACTCCGCCATTCCATTATAGACGAGGCTCTCACTAGTGTCTCTTCTACATCCCGCAGCTCCACTCTTGCTCCCCCTCCCCCCACTCGTAACAAGGACAGAATCCCCCTCGTTCTCACCTTCCACCCCACCAGCCAGCGGATCCAACAAATCATCCGCCAACATTTCCGTCACCTACAACGGGACCCCACCACTGGCCATATCTTCCCATCCCCTCCCCTTTCTGCGTTCTGCAGAGACCGATCCCTCCGTAACTCCCTGGTCCACTCGTCCCTTCCTACCCAAACCACCCCATCCCCGGGCACTTTCCCCTGCAACCGCACGAGATGCAACACCTGTCCCTTTACCTCCCCCCTCAACTCCATCCAAGGACCCAAACAGTCTTTCCAGGTGAGACAGAGGTTCACCTGCACCTCCTCCAACCTCATCTATTGCATCCGCTGCTCCAGATGTCAACTTATTTACATCGGCGAAACCAAAAGCAGGCTCGGCGATCGCTTCGCTCAACACCTGGGCTCGGTCCGCGTTGGCCAAACTGATCTCCCGGTGGCTGAGCACTTCAACTCCCCCTCCCATTCCCAGTCTGACCTTTCTGTCATGGGCCTCCTCCAGTGCCATAGTGAGGCCCACCGGAAATTGGAGGAACAGCACCACATTTTTCGCCTGGGCAGTTTGCAGCCCAGTGGTATGAGCATCGACTTCTCAAACTTTAGATAGTTCCTCTGTCCCTCTCTTCCCCTCCTCCTTCCCAGATCTCCCTCTATCTTCCTGTCTCCACCTATATCCTTCCTTTGTCCCGCCCCCCCTGACATCAGTCTGAAGAAGGGTCTCGACCCGAAACGTCACCCATTCCTTCTCTCCTGAGATGCTGCCTGGCCCGCTGAGTTACTCCAGCATTTTGTGAATAAACGCCATTCAATCGTGGCTTATCTACCTCTCCCTCCTAACCCCATCCTCCTCATGACCCCTGACACCCGTACTAATCAAGAATCCGTCAATCTCTGCCTGACTAAAGGTTGCTGATGCCGAGAAGTGTGACGTTTTGATAGGAAAAATAAGAGGCAATGTAATCTTGAGGGTACAACACCAGTCCCACCTGCCTGCGTTTGGCCCATATCCCTCCAGACCTGTCCTGTCCATGTACCTGTCTAAATGCTTCGTAATCGTTGTGATAGCGGCGGTTGTTAATCCCAGTCTTTGTGAGGGACTGGACTACATCTACAACTCACTGCAATCTCTTATGGTCCTGGGCAGAGTGTTACCAAGCCTAGCCCGACGGTATGCTTTCTGGAGTGCATCTGTAGCAGTTTGCAAGAGTCATCGGAGACAGGCCGAATTTCTCCATTCTCCTCCACTTAGAAAAATGGAAGGAACGTAGAAAATAGGTGCAATAGACAATAGACAATAGGTGCAGGAGTAGGCCATTCGGCCCTTCGAGCCAGCTCCACCATTCAATGTGATCATGGCTGATCATTCTCAATCAGTACCCTGTTCCTGCCTTCTCCCCTTACCCCCCAGGTGCAGGAGGAGGCCATTTGGCCCTTCGAGCCAGCACCGCAGAAATAGATACCGTGAGATACAGAGGGGAAACAGGGCCCTTCGGCCCACCGAGTCCCCACCGTCCAGCGATCCCCGCACATTGACACTATCCTACACACACTGGGGATAATTTATATTAATTCCAAGCCAATTAACCTACAAACCTGTAAGTTTTTGGAGTGTGGTGGGAAACCGAAAATCCTGGAGAAAACCCACGCGGGTCACGGAGAACATACAAACTCCGTACAGACAGCACCTGTGGGTAGGATGGAACCCGGGTCTCTGGCAGTGTGAGGCAGCAACTCTATCGCTGTGCCACCGTGCCGCCCAAGAAACATATTGTGGTCGTGGTGGGGAAGATGCTGGAGTCAATTATAAAAGACAAAATTATGGAGCATTTGGATAGCAGTAACAGGATTGTTCCGAGTCAGCATGGATTTACGAAGGGGACATCGTGCTTGACTAATCTACTGGAATTTTTTGAAGATGTAACTAGGAAAATTGACAGTGGAGAGCCAGTGGATGTGGTGTACCTCGACTTTCAGAAAGTCTTCGACAAGGTCCCACATAGGAGATTGGTGGGCAAAATTAGAGCACATGGTATTGGAGGTAGGGTACTGACATGGATAGAAAATTGGTTGACAGACAGAAAGCAAAGAGTGGGGATAAATGGGTCCCTTTCAGAATGGCAGGCAGTGACTAGTGGGGTACCGCAAGGCTCGGTGTTGGGACCGCAGCTATTTACAATATACATCAATGATTTGGATGAAGGGATTAAAAGTACCATTAGCAAATTTGCAGATGATACAAAGCTGGGTGGCAGTGTGAACTGTGAGGAAGATGCTATGAGGTTGCAGGGTGACTTGGACAGGTTTTGTGAGTGGGCGGATGCTTGGCAGATGCAGTTTAATATGGATAAGTGTGAGGTTATCCACTTTGGTGGTAAGAATAGGAAGGCAGATTATTATCTGAATGGTGTCAAGTTAGGAAAAGGGGACGTACAACGTGATCTGGGTGTCCTAGTGCATCAGTCACTGAAAGGAAGCATGCAGGTACAGCAGGCAGTGAAGAAAGCCAATGGAATGTTGGCCTTCATAACAAGAGGAGTTGAGTATAGGAGCAAAGAGGTCCTTCTGCAGTTGTACAGGGCCCTAGTGAGACCGCACCTGGAGTACTGTGTGCAGTTTTGGTCTCCAAATTTGAGGAAGGATATTCTTGCTATTGAGGGCGTGCAGCGTAGGTTTACTACGTTAATTCCCGGAATGGCGGGACTGTCATATGTTGAAAGACTGGAGCGACTAGGCTTGTATACACTGGAATTTAGAAGGATGAGAGGGGATCTTATCGAAACGTATAAGATAATTAAGGGGTTGGACACGTTAGAGGCAGGAAACATGTTCCCAATGTTGGGGGAGTCCAGAACCAGGGGCCACAGTTTAAGAATAAGGGGTAAGCCATTTAGAACAGAGATGAGGACAAACTTTTTCAGTCAGAGAGTTGTGAATCTGTGGAATTCTCTGCCTCAGAGGGCAGTGGAGGCCAATTCTCTGAATACATTCAAAAGAGAGCTAGATAGAGCTCTTAAGGATAGCGGAGTCAGGGGGTATGGGGAGAAAGCAGGAACGGGGTACTGATTGAGAATGATCAGCCATGATCACATTGAATGGCGGTGCTGGCTCGAAGGGCCAAATGGCCTACTCCTGCACCTATTGTCTATTGTCTATTGTCATTCAGTTCACCATGATGTTACCTAGACATCAACAATTTCTGGTAGTATTTCTTCTTCCTCAATGTATAAATATAAAGTTAGCCTTGGCCGTTCCATCTTCCTACCCCTTCCATTTATCACCCATGGTGCATCCCTCTGTAAGACATCTCCTAAATGAGTTTGGTTCAGTTTATTATTGCCACCGATGTACAGTGCGTGCCGATGCCAATTCTCCGTGGATTGTCGCCTTGTTGCGGTGGAGAAGCTCGTGTGGTCCTGAGATCCTGAGAGCGATGCCGTCTGGAGCTACGCTCCTGGTAGGGTCACCCATGGCGGTGAGGTCGAGGGGGAGGTCCCTGACAAAGGGTGATCCAACCAAGACCCCAACGGTGGAACAGGCGGAGGGAGGATGATGGCTGACTTTAGTGGAGCGTCACAACGGCTGGGAAGGCGGATGGATGAAGGCTGCAGCAGAAAAGGGTCCCCGGTCATCTTGGACTCCACGCCACTGGATCCTGACCCAGATCTGTCAAGGACCTTGTGATGGCTGTCTGAGCACCAGTCTCCCCACGTTAAACAAAGTCACACACAGGTGTCCTAAAGGACAGTCATACTCGCTTCGAGTGACCGCCGATGACAATGAAAAGCTTTCACTTGCGTGCGAACAAGTCAAATAACAGACTCCACATGAATACAACCAAGCTGCCCACAGTGCACAGGTAAAAGACTTTACTTTACTTTAGAGGTTAAATGCAGAAACAGGCCCTTCGTCCCATCAAGACTGCACCGACCAGCGATCACCTCGAACATTAGCACTATCCTACACACGCTAGGGACAATTTACAATTTTACCGAAGCCAATTAATCTACGTCTTTTGGAGTGTGGGAGGAAACCGGTGCACCCGGAGAAAACCCACATGGTCACGGGGAGAACGTACAAACTCCACACAGACAGCACCCGTAGTGAGGATCGAACCCGCGTCTCTGGCGCTGTGAGGCAGCAATGCCACAATAAGACAATAGACAATAGACAATAGGTGCAGGAGTAGGCCATTCGGCCCTTCGAGCCAGCACCGCCATTCAATGTGATCATCGCTGATCATCCACAATCAGTACCCCTTTCCTGCCTACTCCCCATTCCCCTGACTCCGCTATCATTAAGAGCTCTATCTAGCTCTCTCTTGAAAGCATCCAGGGAATTGGCCTCCACTGCCTTCTGAGGCAGAGAATTCCACAGATTCACAATTCTCTGAGTGAAAACGTTTTTCCTCATCTCCGTTCTAAATGGTCTACCCCTTATTCTTAAACTGTGGCCCCTGGTTCAGGACTCTTCTGGCCACCGTGCCTCTTTGCGTATTCTGTCGATATCTCCTTTAAGTCTCTTACTATCCTCTGTACAGTTCACAACGCCTCCTCGTCCTGTGCCATTTGTGACCCATTTCCCTTTCATCTTTCTCTGAAATAGCTGCAATTGAATTGTTATTAAGCTTCTCTATCATTAGTTTTCTTTCAAGTAAGACTCTCTTTATCCTCAAGTGTTCCATCATTCTTTATCCATTTCCCCTTCTTATGTGCTAATGAATCTCGTGCTAGTTCCATCCGGCTCCTCTTTCATGTTGAATTCAGCCTAGTTTAGTTTACTTCAGAGATAAGGTGCGGAAACTGGCCCTTCGGCCCATCGAGTCCACGATGACCAGCGATCGCCGTATACTAGAACTATCCTACACACACTGGGGACAATTTTTACAATTTTTACCGAAGCTAGATGAACCTACAAACCTGTACATCTTTGGAGTGTGGTAGGAAACCGGAGCACCTGGGGAAGACCCACAACGTCACGGGGAGAAGGTAAAAACTCCGTACAGCCAGCACCCACAGTCAGATTCTAACCCGGGACTCGCTGTAAGGCAGCAACTCTACCACTGTGCCACCGTGCCACCCCTTACCTCTATCTATTCTACCAATTAATTAGCCTCCCTTTTAACCATTGAAGTAAGTAAATTCCAGCTTTCTTTGACGCAATCAATTTTTCTGATATAATGGAAGAACTTGCAGACGTGAGTATAAAATAAGCAACGGGTGAAATAGCAATCGGTATTAATTCCAACTAAAATGTCGTTCCATTGAAGAGTTTTCCAATGTTCAATAGATTCAGGATCAGTTCCTGTGGATTGGAGGAGAGCTAATGTTATCCCACTTTTCAAGAAAGGAGCGAGAGAGAAAATGGGGAATTATAGACCAGTTAGCCTGACTTCGGTGGTGGGAAAGATGCTGGAGTCAATTATTAAAGAGGTAATAACGGTGCATTTGGATAGCAGTAAAAGGATAGGTCCAAGTCAGCATGGATTTATGAAAGGGAAATCATGCTTGACTAATCTTCTGGAATTTTTTGAGGATGTGACAAGTAAAATGGATAAAGGGGAGCCAGTGGATGTAGTGTATCTGGACTTTCAGAAGTCTTTGATAAGGTCCCACACGGGAGATTGGTGACTAAAATTAGAGCACATGGTATTGGGGGTAAGGTGTTGACATGGATAGAAAATTGGTTGGCAGACAGGAAGCAAAGAGTAGGAGTAAATGGGTCCTTTACAGAATGGCAGGCAGTGGCGAGTGGAGTGCCGCAAGGCTCAGTGTTGGGGCCGCAACTCTTTACCATATATATTAATGATTTGGAAGAGGGAATTAGCAGCAACACTAGCAAGTTTGCGGATGACACAAAGCTAGGTGGCAGTGTAAACTGTGAAGAGGATGTTAGGAGGTTGCAGGGTGACCTGGACAGGTTGAGTGAGTGGGCAGATGCAGTATGATATAGATAAATGTGAGGTTATCCACTTTTGCGGCAAAAACAAGGAGGCAGAATATTATCTCAATGGAGTTAGGTTCGGTAAGGGGGAGGTGCAGCGAGACCTGGGTATCCTTGTACACCAGCCACTGAAAGTTGGCATGCAAGTACAGCAGGCAGTGAAGATAGCTAATGGCATGTTGGCCTTCATAACGAGAGGATTTCAGTACAGGAGTAAAGAGGTTCTTCTGCAGTTGTATAGGGCCCTGGTAAGACCACATCTGGAGTATTGTGTACTGTTTTGGTCTCCTAATTTGAGGAAGGACATCCTTGTAATTGAGGCAGTGCAGCGTAGGTTCACGAGATTGATCCCTGGGATGGCGGGACTGTCATATGAGGAAAGATTGAAAAGACTAGGCTTGTATTCACTGGAGTTTAGAAGGATGAGAGAGGGGATCTTATAGAAACATATATAATTATAAAAGGACTGGACAAGCTGGATGCAGGAAAAATGTTCCCAATGTTGGGCGAGTCCAGAACCAGAGGCCACAGTCTTAGAATAAAGGGGAGGCCATTTAAAACTGAGGTGAGAAGAAACTTTTTCACCCAGAGAGTTGTGAATTTGTGGAATCCTCTGCCACAGAGGGCAGTGGAGGCCAAATCACTGGATGGATTTAAGAGAGAGTTAGACAGAGCTCTAGGGGCTAGTGGAATCAAGGGATATGGGGAGAAGGCAGGCACGGGTTATTGATTGTGGACGATCAGCCATGATCACGATGAATGGCGGTGCTGGCTCGAAGGGCCGAATGGCCTCCTCCTGCACCTATTTTCTATGTTTCTATGTTTCTATGTTTTGAGAGAGTAAAAAGTGTTTAATTGTCATCTACACCAACCACGGAAAAATAAAATTTCTACTTGCAGCTGCATATCAGGCCTATAAACACAATACACATAGATAATATATAATACACAAAATAATTCAATAAAATTCTACAATGGTGTTTCCCTATCACCTCCCGCTTGCTTCAACATTACTATAACTCACTGAAGACTGGGTATAGGCAGCAAATTAAATCTACGCTACCTCATCTTATTTGCTTCTTTCCATTTTATTTACCGAAACTCTCATTTTATTTATTTGTGTATTGGTCACAGAGTCATACAGCGTGGAAACAGGCCCTTCGGCCCAACTTGCCCACACCGGCCAACATGTCCCATCTACACCAGTCCCACCTGCCCACTTATGGCCCATGCCCCTCCAAACCTGTCCCGCCCATTCTCTGCAAAGAACAGATTAATTAGTTACAGTGAACAAGTTAATCAAAACTTTCCTGGCAGTTATGTTTAATATGTGGTCTCACATTTCCTAAACTTGAGATTGACAGAATCTTGATTAATACGGGTGGGTGTCAGGGGTTATGGGGGAGAAGGCAGGAGAATGGGGTTGGGAGGGAGAGATAGATCAGCCATGATTGAATGGCGGAGTCGACCTGATGGGCCGAATGGCCTCACTCTGCACCTTATGACCTTATGAACTTCTCTCACGCGGGACTGGAGGATGAGGTGCGGCTGGTAGAGCCACTGCCTCACAGTGCCAGAGACCGGTGTTCGATCCCGAGCTCGGACCCTGTCTGCGTGGAGTTCGCACGCACTTCTTCTGACCGTCTGTGTTTCCTCCGGGTGCTCCGGTTTCCTCTGTTGTGGTTCCCTGAGCCTCGAAGTTAAGACAGGCGACACGGAGAATTCTTCGAGAAGTTAAAAGCCTTCCTTTATTCGCAAACAACGGCTGGAACAATCAGGAAACCAACCACCTGACTGCCCACTTAGTCTGAAGAAGGGTCTCGACCCGAAACGTCACCCATTCCTTCTCTCCCGAGATGCTGCCTGACCTGCTGAGTTACTCCAGCATTTTGTGAATATGCCCACTTAGTACAACGGGCAGCCTATTTATGTAGGATTTTTCCAAACCTATCTTCCTTACCTCATCTCATACCCACATTCTTTTCTACAATCATTCATTTCTTTGCAGACAGACCTTGTCTGTCCTCCCACCATTAAATCCCATTCATTAATTTATCCTTAACTTCATGTTCTTATCTCTTCATATTCTGCCACCCTTGTTTCCTATTCTAGTCCATCCATCACCCCTGTCTTTTCTGATGTCGTCACCACTATCTTTCATCCAAATGTAACAAGGTTACAGACAGTTGCAAAAGGCAAAGAGACCACGTTTGGCACATCAAAGTATAAAGAATGCTGAGATAACACAGTGACAATGTAACTGGTAACCGTCTCTTTAACGTGTTTGCATAATTAAAGCAGTTACAATGTACCAACATATAAAGAATGTCTAAGCAGTTAATGTTAAACTCCCATACCTCCTGCATCCCACATCTGGGTTTGTCGGTTAATTGTCCTCTGTAAATTGCAGTATAATGTGGATAAATGTGAGGTTACCCACTTTGGTGGCAAGAACAGGAAAGCAGACTATTATCTGAATGGCGGCACGGTAGCGCAGCGGTAGAGTTGCTGCTTTACAGCGAATGCAGCGCCGGAGACTCAGGTTCGATCCAGACTACGGGTGCTGCACTGTAAGGAGTTTGTACGTTCTCCCCGTGACCTGCGTGGGTTTTCTCCGAGATCTTCGGTTTCCTCCCACACTCCAAAGACGTACAGGTATGTAGGTTAATTGGCTGGGTAAATGTTTTTTAAAAAATTGTCCCAAGTGGGTGTAGGATAGTGTTAATGTGCGGGGATCGCTGGGCGGCACGGACTTGGTGGGCCGAAAAGGCCTGTTTCCGGCTGTATATATATGATATGATATGATATGATGATTAGGAGAAGGGGAGATGCAACGTGACCTGGGTGTCGTGGTACACCAGTCATTGAAAGTAGGCATGCAGGTGCAGCAGGCAGTGAAGACAGCGAATGGTATGTTGGCATTCATAGCGAGGGGATTTGAGTATAGGAACAGGGAGGTTCTGCTGCAGTTGTACAGGGCATTGATGAGACCACACCTGGAGTATTGCATACAGTTTTGGTCTCCTAATCTGAGGAAAGACATTCTTGCCATAGAGGGAGTACAGAGAAGGTTCACCAGATTGATTCCTGGGATGGCAGGACTTTCATATGAAGAAAGACTGGATAGACTCGGCTTGTACTCGCTGGAATTTAGAAGATTGAGGGGGGATCTTATAGAAACTTACAAAATTCTTAAGGGGTTGGACAGGCTAGATGCAGGAAGATTGTTCCCGATGTTGGGGAAGTCCAGAACAAGGGGTCACAGTTTAAGGATAAGGGGGAAGTCTTTTAGGACCGAGATGAGAACGTTTTTTTTCACACTGAGAGTGGTGAATCTGTGGAATTCTCTGCCACAGAAGGTAGTTGAGGCCAGTTCATTGGCTATATTTAAGAGGGAGTTAGATGTGGCCCTTGTGGCTAAAGGGATCAGGGGGTATGGAGAGAAGGCAGGTACGGGATACTGAGTTGGATGATCAGCCATGATCATATTGAATGGCGGTGCAGGCTCGAAGGGCCGAATGGCCTACTCCTGCACCTATTTTCTATGCTTCTATGTTTCTAAATCGCCCTTAGTGTGTCGTGAGTGGGGGGGTGTGAAAGTGGGATAACATAGAACTAGTGTGAACGGGTGATTGGTGGTCGGCATGGACTCGGTGGGCCGAAGGGCCTGTTTCCACGCTGTATGTCCAAACTAACCGAATCTGTATGTTTTCAGAATATGTAAAATAATGTCAGATAAAGAAACGAAGAGTAACGTTTGCATTTTGCCTATGACACAGAGACAGCTCGTATTTCACTTCGTGTGGCTAAAAGCTTTAAATTACAGGCAGTTATTAATAAATTAAGCAAATGGACTAATCTTTCACAAACGGATATTCAAAATCGAGGTCAGCAACTCTGCACTAAACCATAGACCAGAGTACCTTTAAAATCTAGAAACAGCAAGGTTCAAAGAAGAGAGACACATGGGTCCGAAGAAGGGTCCCAACCCAAAACGTCACCATTCTACATCGTCTGGAACTGCTGACTCGGGCGTTGAGTTACTCCAGCACTTTGTCACAGAGTCATAGAGTCATAGTCATATAGAAACATAGAAACATAGAAAATAGGAGCAGGAGTAGGCCATTCGGCCCTTCGAGCCTGCACCGCCATTCAATATGATCATGGCTGATCATCCAACTCAGTATCCCGTACCTGCCTTCTCTCCATACCCTCTGATCCCTTTAGCCACAAGGGCCACATCTAACTCCCTCTTAAATATAGCCAATGAACTGGCCTCAACTACCTTCTGTGGCAGAGAATTCCACAGATTCACCACTCTCTGTGTGAAAAAAAACGTTCTCATCTCGGTCCTAAAAGGCTTCCCCCTTATCCTTAAACTGTGACCCCTTGTTCTGGACTTCCCCATCATCGGGAACAATCTTCCTGCATCTAGCCTGTCCAACCCCTTAAGAATTTTGTAAGTTTCTATAAGATCCCCCCTCAATCTTCTAAATTCCAGCGAGTACAAGCCGAGTCTATCCAGTCTTTCCTCATATGAAAGTCCTGCCATCCCAGGAATCAATCTGGCGAACCTTTTCTGTACTCCCTCTATGGCAAGAATGTCTTTCCTCAGATTAGGAGACCAAAACTGTACGCAATACTAACGGCCAGCACTACATTAAGGTTAATTAATGTATTTTCCACCCATGCCATGGGTGGAATATAGTGATAGTGATAGATTCATAGAGTCAATCGACAATAGACAACAGACAATAGGTGCAGGAGGAGGCCATTCGGCCCTTCGAGCCAGCACCACCATTCAATGTGATCATGGCTGATCAGTCATAATCTCATAACGTTATAAAGTAATACGGTGTGGAAACAGGCCCTTCGGCCCAACCTGCCCACACGGACCAACAATGTCCCAGCTACATTAGTCCCATCTGCCTGCATTTGGTCCATATCCCTCCAAACCTGTCCTATCCATGTGCCTAAATGTTTCTTAAACGTTGCAATAGTCCCTGCCTCAACTACCTCCTGCGGCAGCTCGTTCCTGACACCCACCACCCTTTGTGGGAAAAAGGTTACCCCTCAGATTCCTATTAAATCTTTCCCCCACCTCACCTTACATCAATGTCCTCTGGTTCTCGATTCCCCTACTCTGTGTGTTTACCCGATCTATTCCTCTCATGATATTGTACACCTGTATAAGATCACCCCTCATCCTCCTGCACTCCAGGGAATAGAGTCTCAGCCTACTCAATCTCTCCCTCAGGCCCTCGAGTCCTGGCAACATCCTCGTAAATCTTCTCTGCACCCTTTCCAGCTTGACAACATCTTTCCTATAACATGACCCCCACAAATGAACACAATATGCATTCTTCTCTCCAGACAAGCTGCCTGTCCCGCTGAGTTACTCCACCATTTTGTGTCTGTCTGCAATACTCTAAATGAGGCCTCACCAATGTTCTTGTGCATTTACTAGGGTTGCCAACTTTCTCACTCCCAAATAAGGGACAAAAGGTGATGTCACCGTCCCGCGTCCCACGTGACCTCACCCAGCCAGCGGCCACGTGCTCCCGCTCCACCCATGGCGGCTGCCCGGGCTGGGAGGCAGGTTGCTAAGCAACCTCCGTTAGGCTGCGCCTGGGCCTCGAGCCTACAGTGTCCGGGCCCACAGTGACCAAGTCTACAATGTCCGAGCCTACAGTGCCTGGGCCTACACTGTCCGGGCCTACACTGTCCGGGCTTACACTGTCCGGGCCTACACTGTCTGGGCCTATACTGCCTGGGCCTATACTGCCCGGGCCTACACTGTCCGGGCCTACACTGTCCAGGCCTGCAGTGCCCCCCGGGCCTAATACGGGACAAGGGCGGTGCTGTACGGGACAAACCAATTTAGCCCAATATACGGGATGTCCCGGCTAATACGGGGCAGTTGGCAACCATAGCGTTTACCCAATCTATTTCTCTCATGATTTTGTTCTAAATGAGGTTCATTTAGAGAAGCTTGGATTATTGAAATGGCATGGGTGGAAAATACATTAATTAACCTTAATGTAGTGCTGGCCTTTATATGAAGAATGCTGCAAAATGAACGGTGAAGATGTTATGTTTAGTTTAGTTCAGTTTAGTTTAGTTTAGTTTAGAGATACAGCGCGGTAACAGGCCCTTCAGCCCACCGTGTCCGCACCGGCCAGCGATCCCCGCACACTAACACTATCCTACTCACCCTGAGGACAATTTACAATTACGCCAAGCCAATGAACCTACAAACCTGTACGTCTTTGGAGTGTGGGAGGAAACCGGAGCACCCGAAGAAAACCCACGCAGGTCACGGGGCGAACGTACAAACTACATGCAGACAGCAGCCGCAGTCGGGATCGAACCCGGGTCCCCGGTGGTGCAAGCACAGTAAGGCAGCAACTCTACCGCTGCGCCACCGTGACCGCCGAGTTAGGTTGTACCTGTATGACACGCTGGCCAGATCACTCCTGGAGCACTGTGTCATTCCGTGACATTGATCACGGGGAGGCCAAAGCATAGATCCTGCAGAGTGACTGATAGGGGACAAATGAAGAGTCAGGTTGCTTGGACCCAGTTCTTGAAGGAAGATGAGGGGGTGATCTAACAAGAGTAGAGGGAGTCATGAAGGGGCTGGTGTGGGAGAGTGCAGAACTCATACGATATCAGAAAGCATCTCACGCTCATTAGTGATGGGAGCAGAATTAGGCCATTCAGTCCATCAAGTCTACTCCGCCATTCAATCATGGCTGATCTGTCTTTTCCTCTCAACCCCATTCTCTTGCCTTCTCCCCGTAACCCCTGACACCCGCACTAATCCAGATCCCTGCCTTAAAAATACCCATGGCATCCACAGCTGTCTATGGCAATGAATTCCACAGATTCACCACCCTCTGACGAAATTAATTCCTCCTCATCCCCTTCCTAAAGGAACGTCCTTGTATACACTGGAATTTAGAAGGATGAGAGGAGATCTTATCGAAACGTATAAGATTATTAAGGGGTTGGACACGTTAGAGGCAGGAAACATGTTCCCAATGTTGGGGAAGTCCAGAACAAGGGGCCACAGTTTAAGAATAAGGGGTAGGCCATTTAGAACGGAGATGAGGACAAACTTTTTCAGTCAGAGAGTTGTGAATCTGTGGAATTCTCTGTCTCAGAAGGCAGCGGAGGCCAATTCTCTGAATGCATTCAAGAGAGAGTTAGATAGAGCTCTTAAGGATAGTGGAGTCAGGGGGTATGAGGAGAAGGCAGGAACGGGGTACTGATTGAGAATGATCAGCCATGATCACATTGAATGGCGGTGCTGGCTCGAAGGGCCGAATGGCCTCCTCCTGCACCTATTGCCTATTGTCTATTGTCTATTCTGAGGCTGTGCCCTCTGGTCCTAGACTCTCCCGCTAAACAGTGGAAACATCCTCTCCACATCCACTCTATCCAGGTCTTTCACTATTCGGTAAGTTTCAATGAGATTCCACCTCATCCTTCTAAACTCCAGCGGGTGCTGGCCCTGTGTCGTCAAACGCTCATCATACGCTAAAGGGCCTGTCCCAGTTACACAATTTTTAAGGCGACTGTCAAAAGTCGTAGCAGATCGCCAAAATTCTCTTTTACCCTACAACCATGACCACGACAATGCCGAGTCAGGTCAATAACTATCACCCGGCTAAGAGATTACACCGTCTTCGGAAACATCGCAAAGTTCCCACGCTCACCTGACCGTCAAACTGCCGCCTCCAATCAACCCGTCAAATGTCCTGACGGTAAATAAATTGGTTAAACAAAACTATCTTCCGGTATCTTCAAATGCCTTTTCTTAATTTAATATTACGTGCTTCTAAAATGCATCTGCGACAACCTAGCAAACCTGGGGACAGCGTGCGACAGACAGCGCCCGCAATAAGCTACGATACCTGGCGACAAGCCAGCTGTCGCCCAGAAATTTCTATCTGGAAAATTTCTCAGCCACATGCCGAGATCCGCTACGATTCATTGAAGGCTCCTCACGATCACGCCCGCCCGCGACACCCCGGCGACAGCCTAGTCGCCGGCAATCACCTAAGTGGGACAGGCCCTTAAGCCACTCATTCCTGGGGATCATTCTCGTAAACCTCCTCTGGACCCTTTCCAGAGCCAACATTTCTTCACAAGGAGATGGAAATTGGAAACCCTTCCCTCCAAATGCTGCTGAAAGCCAGTGTAGGGGGGGGGGGGGGGGGAGGGAATATTCGATAGGAACCTGAGGGGTAACGTTTCCACACGAATGGTGGCAGGTGTATGGAACGAGGACGTAGTTGGGGCAGGTACTATTGTAATGTTGTAAGAAACATTTAGACAGGTACATGGATAGGACAGGGTTAGAGGGATATGGACCAAACGCAGGCAGGTGGGACTAGTGTAGACGGGGCATGTTGGCCGATGCGGGCAAGTTAGGCAGAAACGTCGCCTATCCGTGTTCTCCAGAGATGCCACCTGACCCGCCGAGTTACTCCAGTAATTCGTGCCCTTTGGAATATTCTGGGGTCTGCCTGATGAAACATTTAACGTGAATTTTTCTACCTGATGGAATCTGATCAACCGAGAGGAACTTACGGAAAAAGGAATTTGCTGCAGCTGCAGTTTTCAAGAAAGTGCCAACTGTGAATTAAAATGGAGGGGGTTTTTCTTCCGCAAGACAAATCACACGATGGATTTCCCCTGTTCACTGGAAACCCTGTTGTTTCAGGAAACAGCTGAAAGAAGGAGTTGCCTGGTTTTGACATTGAGGAACCCTGGTAGGAAAACTGGTGGGGAAGGTCAAATGTTACCACAGACTCCAGGGAATCTGGTGGGGAAGGTCAAACGTTACCACAGGCTCCAGGGAATCTGGTGCAGATGAGGACAGAACAGCGAACGTAGAACAGTGCAGCAACACAGGAACGGGCCCTTCGAACCACACTGCCCGTGCCAAACATGATGCCAAGTTAAATTAATATATGTAGGAAAGAAAACTGCAGATGCTGGTTTAAATCGAAGGCAGACACAAAATGCTGGAATAACTCAGCAGGTCAGGCAGCGTCTCTGGAGAGAAGGAATGGGTGACGTTTCGGGTCGAGACCCTTCTTCAGACTGCAGAAGGCAGGAACGGGGTACTGATTGAGAATAATCAGCCATGATCAGCCAGGAAAAATGTGGCGGCGCCTAACGGCAGCGGCTGACTAGCAGTCTGTCCGTCTTTTTTTTGTTGTGTGTCGGTGTTGGGATGGTTTTTATATATATATTTTTTGGTTGTGTATGTGTGGGAGGGGGTGGTGGTGTGGGTGGGTGGGGGGGGGGGGAACTTTTCTCTTCCTCACGGCGCGGGGTGCGGCTCGGCTGCGGGGCCTAACATCGCCCGCTGGACTTTACATCCCGGTGCGGCTTGGCCGCTGGACTTTACATCACCCGGTGCGGCTTGGCCGCTGGACTTTACATCCCGGTGCGGCTTGGCCGCTGGACTTTACATCCCGGTGCGGCTTGGCCGCTGGACTTTACATCACCCGGTGCGGCTTGGCCGCTGGACTTTACATCCCGGTGCGGCTTGGCCGCTGGACTTTACATCCCGGTGCGGCTTGGCCGCTGGACTTTACATCCCGGTGCGGCTTGGCCGCTGGACTTTACATCCCGGTGCGGCTTGGCCGCTGGACTTTACATCCCGGTGCGGCTTGGCCGCTGGACTTTACATCCCGGTGCGGCTTGGCCGCTGGACTTAACAGTGCCCGGTGCAGT
Source organism: Rhinoraja longicauda (assembly GCF_053455715.1). Classification (NCBI taxonomy): domain Eukaryota; kingdom Metazoa; phylum Chordata; class Chondrichthyes; order Rajiformes; family Arhynchobatidae; genus Rhinoraja; species Rhinoraja longicauda. The sequence goes on along the minus strand of NC_135955.1, from coordinate 98,235,557 downwards.
TCGGCTGCGGGGCTTAACATCGCCCGGTGTGGCTCGACTGCGGGGCTTTTCATCGCTGGCGCGGCTCGACTGCGGACTTGACATCGCCTGGTGCGGCTCGACCACGGGACTTAGCTGCGCAAGGCTTGGTCGCGGGCCTTTCATCGCCCAGTTCGGCCGCGGGACGTTTCAGCACCCGGTGCGGGGACTGTGCGGGTCGGTCGGGGACGAGCTGTCTGTCCGTGGGCGTGGGGAAGAGAGTGGAAGTTTTGTTGCCTCCATCACAGTGAGGGGGTGTTTGGAGTCACTGTGATGGACGTTTGTGTTGGGGTCATGTGTCTTGTGTTCTTTTTTTTTTCTATGACTGCTATGTAGTTTCGTTCGGTACTTCGGTACCGAACGACAAATAAAGCTCTGTTATCACATTGAATGGCGGTGCTGGCTCGAAGGGCCGAATGGCCTCCTCCTGCACCTATTGCCTATTGTCTATTGTCTATTCTGAGGCTGTGACCTCTGGTCCTAGACTCTCCCGCTAAACATGGAAACATCCTCTCCACATCCACTCTATCCAGGTCTTTCACTATTCGGTAAGTTTCAATGAGATTCCACCTCATCCTTCTTCAGACTGCGCACGGTGGCGCAGCGGTAGAGTTGCTGCTTTACAGCGAATGCAGCGCCGGAGACTCAGGTTCGATCCTGACTACGGGTGCTGCACTGTAAGGAGTTTGTACGTTCTCCCCGTGACCTGCGTGGGTTTTCTCCGAGATCTTCGGTTTCCTCCCACACTCCAAAGACGTACAGGTATGTAGGTTAATTGGCTGGGTAAATGTTTTTTAAAAAATTGTCCCTAGTGGGTGTAGGATAGTGTTAATGTACGGGGATCGCTGGGCGGCACGGACTTGGTGGGCCGAAAAGGCCTGTTTCCGGCTGTATATATATGATATGATATGATATGATATGACTGCAGTCTGAAGAAGGGTCTCGACCCGAAATGTTACCCATTCCTTCTCTCCAGAGATGCTGCCTGACCCGTTGAATGAATATATCTTAGTTTAGCTCAGAGATACCAGCACTGAAACCGGCCTTTAGGCCCACCAAGTCCACGCCGACCAGCATTCCCCGTTCACTAACACTATCCTACACACACACTAGGGTGTCAGAGGTTATGGGGAGAAGGCAGGAGAATGGGATTGAGTGATAGATCAGCCATGATTGAATGGCGGAGTAGACTTGTTTGTCCCTATGGCCTAATTCTGCTCCAATCACTTACGAACTAAAGACTATTTACAACTTTACTGAAATCAACTAACTTACAAACCTTTGGAGTGTGGGACCAAACTGAAAAACACGACGAAAAATCACGCAGGTCACGGGGAGAACGTACAAACTCCGTACAGGCAGCATGGTGTCCAAACTATATCCATATTCCTCTTCACTGACCAAGCCTCCTTCTTTAGAACATTGAACAGTGCAGGACAGGAACAGGCTCTTCAGCCTACAATTCCCCTGCCAAATTGAACTAAACTCCTCTGTCTGCATGTGATCCACATCCCTCCATTCCCTGCATATCCATATCTATTATATTGCTGAAACTCTCACCTTATTAGTTTGTTTATATATAAATTTATATTTGTTTGTTCCCGAAATACAACCAAAACGGCCTGCAGTTCAAATGGGTTGTTATATTTTAAAAGTTATTCACGTTTTAAACTTTAAAAAATCACTCTTTAAACTTTAATAAATTTGATTGCCTCTACCACCTCCCTCCCACCTGGGGTCTGGCGCGTCCTGATTGGCTACCTCTGTGCTTGATGTCACAATGGAAACCCAATGGAGTTGGGGCCCGTTGATCTAATACTTACGTCTAATTGTTGATTTTTAAGATGGCCGTCGGATCCGCGCGTGCGCAGTTGGGGGAGGGTTGCCGCTCTGAGGGGGGCGGGACCCGCCCGAGTGACGGGAGTGTCGGCCAATGAGGGGGGGGGGGTGGGGGGAGGAGAGCTCTACTGCTGCTGGCTGACGTGATGGCCGCCCGGGGCCATGGTGAGTGGCTCCCTCTCACCTTTCCTCTCCCCCCTCGCCCGCCCCCGGTCCCGGGGGAATTTTAAGTCAAGTCAAGTCAAGTCAATTTTATTTGTATAGCACATTTAAAAACAACCCACGTTGACCAAAGTGCTGTACATCAGTTCAGGTACTAAGAACGAACATACAATGGCACACAAACGTAACAGCACGTACATAAACAGTTCTATCTAAAAGCCTCATAAATGCCACTATCGTATCTGCCTCCGAGTACCACCCTTGGCAGCATGTTCCAGGCCCCGCCATTCTTTGCATAGAGAAGTTGCCCCATACTCTTACCTCCTTTAAACTCAACCTCTCTCACCTCAAAGCAATGCCCCCTAGTCTTTGACATTTACACCCTGGGGAAAAAGGTTCTGACTGTCTACCCTATCTGTGCCTCTCATCATTTTTTTAATACTTCAGTCAGGTCTCCCCTCAACCTCCGATACTCCAGAAAAAACAATCGGAGTTTGAAATTTGAATCACGTTTGACACAAAGTACTGAAGTAACTGAAGAAACGTCGCCCATTCCTTCTCTCCAGAGATGCTGCCTGTCCCGCCGAGTTACTCCAGCTTTTCGTGTCTCCCTACTGAATTAACTCAGCGGGTCGGGAAAACATGGATAGCCAGTGTTTTGGGTCGGGATCATTTTTCAGACTGACCCGATCTGAAACGTCAGCAGCAGGTGCAGCAGGCAGTGAAGAAAGCGAATTGTATGTTGGCATTCATAGCGAGGGGATTTGAGTATAGGAGCAGGGAGGTTCTGCTGCAGTTGTACAGGGCATTGGTGAGACCGCACCTGGAGTATTGCGAACAGTTTTGGTCTCCTAATCTGAGGAAAGACATTCTTGCCATAGAGGGCTTACAGAGAAGGTTCACCAGATTGATTTCTGGGGTGGCAGGACTTTCATATGACGAAAGACTGGATAGACTCGGCTTGTACTCGCTGGAATTTAGAAGATTGAGGGGGGATTTTATAGAAACTTACAAAATTCTTAAGGGGTTGGACAGGCTGGATGCAGGAAGATTGTTCCCGATGTTGGGGAAGTCCAGAACAAAGGGTCACAGTTTAAGGATAAGGGGGAAGTCTTTTAGGACTGAGATGAGAAAGTTTTTTTTCACACAGAGAGTGGTGAATCTGTGGAATTCTCTGCCACAGAAGGTAGTTGAGGCCAGTTCATTGGCTATATTTAAGAGGGAGTTAGATGTGGCCCTTGTGGCTAAAGGGATCAGGGGGTATGGAGAGAAGGCAGGTATGGGATACTGAGTTGGATGATCATATTGAATAGCGGTGCTGGCTCGAAGGGTCGAATGGCCTACTCCTGCACCTATTTTCTATGTTTCTATGTTTCTATGTCACTTATCCATGTTTTCCAGAGGTGCTGCCTGACCCGCTGAGTTACTCCAGCATTTTGTGCCATTTATTTTGTAAACCAGCATCTGTAGTTTTTGTTTCTACCTTTTGATCAACCCTTGCGTTGCTGTTTGCAAGACCTCGGTGGCTTCCATCTGACCAACTGACTCTTTCACCTCTTCCAGTAAGAGGTGGTCTCCTTTGTGTATTTATATTGATCATCCAACAAAGTGAAATACCTCATGCAAAAAACAGCAATGTCGCATCTTGGCCGAGCATCTATAACATGACTAATGCTTTGGGAACAGCTCCATCCAAGACCGCACGAAATAGCAGAGGATTGTGGACGCAGCCCAGACCATCACACAAACTGAACTCCCTTCCATTGACTCCATCTACACCTCACGCTGCCTCGGCAAGGCCAGCAGCATAATCAAGGACCAGTCGCACCCCGGACACTCCCTCTTCTCCCCTCCCCCATCAGGCAAGAATTCATAAGTTCATAAGTTCATAAGTGATAAGCCATTTTCCCCATCAAGTCTACTCTGCCATTCAATCATGGCTGATCTCTCTCTCCCTCCTAACCCCATTCTCCTGCCTTCTCCCCATAACCCCTGACACCCGCACTAATCATGAATCTGTCAATCTCCTCCTGAAAAATATCCATTGACTCGACCTCCACTGCCGTCTGTGGCAATGAATTCCACAGATTCACCACCCTCTGACTAAAGAAATTCCTCCTCACCTCCTTTCTAAAGGAACATCCTTTTATTGACCTATGACCTCTGGTCCTAGACTCTCCCGCCAGTGGAAACATCCTCTCCACATCCACTCTATCCAGGCCTTTCACTATTCTGTACGTTTCAATGAGGTTCCCCCTCATCCTTCTAAACTCCAGCGAGTACAGGCCCAGTGCCATCAAAGGCTCATCGTATGTTAACCCACTCATTCCTGGGATCATTCTCGTAAACTTACCGCTAGATCCTCACCAGTACCAGTACATCCTTTCTCAGCTATGGGGCCCAGAACTGCTCGCGATATTCCAGCTGCAGCCTGACCAAAGCCTTGCAAAGCCTAAGCATCACATCTCTGTTTTTGTATTCGGGTCCTCTCGAAATAAATCCTAGCAGAGGCGCACACCTCCAGATTGAGGGACAGTTTCTTCCCACCTGTTCTCAGGCAAATGAATCATCCCCCCACAACCAGAGAGCAGTCCTGAACTACTATCCAACTTATCGGATTCCCTCGAACTCTTTTATCGAATTTAGCCGGACTTTATCTTGCCCTAAACGTTATTCCCTCTATCACTGTGGACGGCTCGATAGTAATCACGTTTAGTCTTTCCGCTGACTGGTTAGCACGCAACAAAAAAGCTTTTCACTGTACCTCGGTACACGTGACAATAAACTTAACTAAACCAAACTAAACTAAACTAAAATAAACTTCACAAATCTTTCATTTCAAAGTCACGCCTAAGATTTTTTAATTTTTAATTTTTCTGAAGAAAAAACCAGGAGCAATTAAATCTAACGCTGCATCCATCCCAATGCTTGTTGTGAGGTTGAAAACCCGTCCTCAGCATTTGCTACCTTTAGAAATGAATTTGCTATTGTTTCCACTTCATTGAGAAATCTGAAGAAAATACTCAGCTAGTCAGGAAGCAACAGTGAAGAAAGAATGTGTTAAATGTGTGAATGTGTTAAATCTAAGAGAACACAGTCTGTTCTTCACCTCCAATGTGCCGTGGATGATTTATACCCCCTCTTATCTGTAGAGTTGTAGAGTCATACCCCATGGGAACAGGCCCTTCGGCCCAACTACTCCATGCTAGCCAAGATAGACAATAGACACAAGGTGCAGGAGAAGGCCATTCGGCCCTTCGAGCCAGCACCGCCATTCAATGTGATCATGGCTGATCATTCTCAATCAGTACCCCGTTCCTGCCTTCTCCCCGTACACCCTGACTCCGCTATCCTTAAGAGCTCTATCTAGCTCTCTCTTGAATGCATTCAGAGAATTGGCCTCCACTGCCTTCTGAGGCAGAGAATCCCACAGATTCACAACTCTCTGACTGAAAAGGTTTTTCCTCATCTCCGTCCTAAATTGCCTACCCCTTATTCTTAAACTATGGCCCCTTGTTCTGGACTCCCCCAACATTGGGAACATGTTTCCTGCCTCTAACGTGTCCAACCCCCTAATAATCTTATACGTTTCGATAAGATCCTCTCTCATCCTTCTAAATTCCAGTGTATACAAGCCTAAAGAATGCCCCATTCTTTATGCCCCATCCAAGCTAGTCCCTTTTGCCCACGTTTGACCCACATCCCTGCAAATCGTCCCAATCCAAGTGTCTTTTAAATGCTGTTCAAGTACATGCCTCAATTACCTCCTCTGGAAGTTCATTCCATATACCCTCCACCCTCTAAATTAAAAAAATGCCCTCCTGGTTCCTAATAACGCTTGCCCCTCTCACCTTGAACCCGTGCCCTCTGGTTTTTGAGACACCAGTTCAACCAAGACGTCACCTATCCATATTCTCCGGAGATGCTGCCTGACCTGCTGAGTTACTCCAACACTTTGTGTTGCCGTTTGTGTACCTTTACCAAGCCAATTAACCTACAAACCTGTACGCCTTTGGAGTGTGGGAGGAAACCGAAGACCTTCGAGAAAACCCACGCAGGTCACGGGGAGAACGTACAAACTCCGTACTGACGGCGCCCGTAGTCGGGATGGAACCCGGGTCTCCGGCGCTGCATTCGCTGTAAGGCGGCAACTCTACCGCTGCGCCACCGTGACCGTGTTTGTTTAGTCACGTCAACGAGGCTAAGCATTGGCCTCTGTAACCACCCTCCAGACTTGCAAAACAAGAAGGTGGGGGCTTGTGGGGGGAGCTGGGGGGGGGGGGGGGAGATGACATCAATGGCTGGCAAAGAGGTGGGTGACTGATGAGACCGAGGTCCCGACACAGCAACGCCAAGCGCAGGATGTTACAGCACCTGACGCTCCAGCCACGGGAAAATAACACAGGAGGAAAACATATCCTTTCCAGCAGCTTTGATGGGTCCCGGCGGGCTATTTTGGCTCTTAGTGAGAGATATATCAGACATGGTTTTAGAGTAAACGCATGCTGACTTGCAGAAGGGGTTTGGATTCACAGGCGTCTGCCTCCAACAAAACTCCGCCGCCGCTCTGAAGCTGCTTATTACCATCTGGATGAAGATCCCGCTGCAGTATTTATCATTACGTCAGTCATTTGATTACTCAGTGTCGTTGATTATCACGTGTACTGAGGTACAATGGAAAGCTGTGCCCGCTGCAACACTCTGCCCCACTAAACTAAACTAAACTGAGCTGAGGCCAACGAGGCGTGTTCAACATGTTCCCAATGTTGGGGGAGTCCAGAACCTGGGGCCACAGTTTAAGAATAAGGGGTAGGCCATTTAGAACTGAGATGAGGAAAAGCTTTTTCAGTCAGAGAGTTGTGAATCTGTGGAATTCTCTGCCTCAGAAGGCAGTGGAGGCCAATTCTCTGAATACATTCAAGAGAGAGCTAGATAGAGCTCTTAAGGATAGCGGAGTCAGGGGGTATGGGGAGAAGGCAGGAACGGGGTACTGATTGAGAATGATCAGCCATGATCACATTGAATGGCGGTGCTGGCTCGAAGGGCCGAACGGCCTCCTCCTGCACTTATTGTCTATTGTCTATTGTCTATCTGCAGTTCCTTCCTACATAAACTGTGCAGCGATCCAAAGACCCATGAAACTGATTTCCTTCATTGTTTCATATGACATAAGATCATAACTTGTAAGATAACAGAATAATGTTACCAATTCTAACTGTACTTCTTATAGTTATACCACTGATTGAGAAGGAGTGTGTACCGAAGAAAAAATGGGCTTCAATGCAAATCAAATAAACTCCAATTTGACTAAAACATAAATTATGTCCATATCATAATATCACATGCCTGGTAAGTGTTGCCAGGGGTGTTGGGACTGTCATATGTTGAAAGACTGGAGCGACTAGGCTTGTATACACCGGAATTTAGAAGGATGAGATGAGATCTTATCGAAACGTATAAGATTATTAAGGGGTTGGACACGTTAGAGGCAGGAAACATGTTCCCAATGTTGGGGGAGTCCAGAACAAGGGGCCACAGTTTAAGAATAAGGGGTAGACCATTTAGAACTGAGATGAGGAAAAACTTTTTCAGTCAGAGAGTTGTGAATTTGTGGAATTCTCTGCCTCAGAAGGCAGTGGAGGCCAATTCTCTGAATGAATTCAAGAGAGAGCTAGATAGAGCTCTTAAGGATAGCGGAATCAGGGGGTATGGGGAGAAGGCAGGAACGGGGTACTGATTGACAATGATCAGCCATGATCACATTGAATGGCGGTTAATTCCCGGAATGGCGGGACTGTCGTATGTTGAAAGGCTGGAGCGATTGGGCTTGTATACACTGGAATTTAGAAGGATGAGGGGGGATCTTATTGAAACATATAAGATAATTAGGGGATTGGACACATTAGAGGCAGGAAACATGTTCCCAATGTTGGGGGAGTCCAGAACAAGGGGCCACAGTTTAAGAATAAGGGGTAGGCCATTTAGAACGGAGATGAGGAAGATCTTTTTCAGTCAGAGAGAGGTGAAGGTGTGGAATTCTCTGCCTCAGAAGGCAGTGGAGGCCAGTTCGTTGGATGCTTTCAAGAGAGAGCTGGATAGAGCTCTTAAGGATAGCGGAGTGAGGGGGTATGGGGAGAAGGCAGGAACGGGGTACAGATTGAGAGTGATCAGCCATGATCGCATTGAATGGCGGTGCTGGCTCGAAGGGCTGAATGGCCTACTCCTGCACCTATTGTCTATTGTCTATTGTCTATTGTCTATTGCTGGCTCGAAGGGCCGAATGGCCTCCTCCTGCACCTATTGCCTATTGTCTATTGTCTATTGGTGGAGGTAGATATGATAGTGGTGTTTGGGTGGTCAAGGTGCTGCAGCGGTAGAGTTGCTGCCTTACAGACCCGGGTTCGATCTCGACTACGGGCACCGTCTGTACGGAGTTTGTACGTCCTCCCCGCGACCTGCGTGGGATTTCTCCGAGATCTTCGGTTTCCTCCCACACTCCAAAGACGTACAGGTTTGTAGGTTAATTGGCTAGGTAAATGTAAAAATTGTCCCTGGTGGGTATCGGATAGTGTTAGTGTGCGGGGATCGCTGGTCGGCGCGGACCCGGTGGGCAGAAAAGGCCTGTTTCCGCGCTGTATCTCTAAACTAAACTAAACTCAAGAGGATTTCGGATGGACACGTGGATGTGCAGGGAATGGAGGGACTTGGATCACGTGCAGGTCGAAGAGATTGGTTTAACTTGACATCATGTTTGGCACAGACGTTATGGGCCAAGGGGCTGCATGTTCTAACAGTCAAACACTTGGGGAGTGCTGTGGTGTAAGAGGTGTCAGCTTTTGAATGAGATGTTAAACTGAAGCCCAGGTCTGTAAAAGGAAACGTGGTATTCTCTCAGAGAAAAGAAGGGTGTTATCCCTGGTGATTTGGCCGACGTTAAGCCTTCGGCCATCATTAATGTATCGGATTCCCTTTGAGGATATTAAGAAAGAACAGGTTTACACCGTTTAGTTTAGTTTAGAGATACAGCACAGAAACGGGCCCTTCGGCCCATCGAGTCCTCACCGACCAGCGCTCACTAACACTACCCTACGCACACGAGGGACAATTTTACATTTATACCGAAGCCGATTAACCTACATACCCGCACGTCTTTGGAGTGTGGGAGGAAACCGAAGATCTCGGAGAAAACCCACGCAGGTCACGGGGAGAACGCACAAACTCCGTGCAGACAGCGGCCACAGTCAGGATCACACCCGGGTCTCTGGCGCTGTAAGGCAGCAACTCTACCGCTGCGCCACCGTGCCGCCCTAGTTGTAATCGCTGGTTTAAAACAACACAGCGAGGAAGTCTCTGTGACAATGTCAGGCGTATATTTATCACAGACTGATGCAGGACTTCAGTCCAAAAACATTGACAATTCCTCCTTTCCCCTTCAATCCTCCCCTCTTCCCCCATTCCTTCAGTCCCCCATTCCCCCTTCCCTCTGTCCACCCCCCCATCCAACACCACCCATTCCTCCCCCCATTCCCCATTCCCCTTCCCCTGCCCCCACATCCCTCCCCAGCCCCACCCCATACTTCCCATTTTTCCCATTCCTCCCCCCCCCACCCATCTCTTCTAAGGTTTAGAGGGATGTGGGCCAAACGCAGGCAGGTGGGATTAGTGTAGATGGGGCATTCGGGGCAGGTTGGGCCGAAGGGCCTGTTCTCATGCTGTATGGCAATGACATCCCAAATCACTCTAAAACTCGCCGGTTTCCTCCCACACTCCAATGGCGTACAGGTTTGCAGGTTAATTGGCTTCAATAAAAATTGTAAATTGTCCCTAGTGCGTGTGGGATCGTGCTAATGTACGGGGATTGCTGGTCGCTGCAAACTCGGTGGGTCAAAGGGCTTGATTCCACACTATCTCTAAACTAAACTAAGCTAAAAAGATATAACACTGAAGTCCAATAAAGTCCGATTAAAGATAGTTCAAAGGACTCCAATGAGGTAGATGGGAGGTCAGGACCCCACTCTAGCTGATGAGTGGACCATTCAATTGCCTGATAACAGGTGATCAGGTGCAGGAAGAGGAGATTAGTTCAGCATCTTGTTCAACAAGGCCATTGTGGGCCATTCGGCTTATGGCTGTGCTGGGCCACAGTTTAAGAATAAGGGGCAGGCCATTTAGAACTGAGATGAGGAAAAACTTTTTCACTCAGAGAATTGTGAATCTGTGGAATTCTCTGCCTCAGAAGGCAGCGGAGGCCAATTCCCTGGATGCTTTCAAGAGAGAGATAGATAGAGCTCTTAAAGATAGCGGAGTCAAGGGATATGGGGAGTAGGCAGGAAAGGGGTACTGATTGTGGATGATCAGCCATGATCACATTGAATGGCGGTGCTGGCTCGAAGGGCTGAATGGCCTCCTCCTGCACCTATTGTCTATTGTCTATTGTCTCTTACTGTTCTAAGTAATCACATGACAATGTACATGGCTACATCAGCTTTAGACTTTAGCGATACGGCACGGAAAGAGGCCCTTCGGCCCACTGAGTCCGCGCCGACCAGCAATCCCGCCGTACACCAGCACTATCTTGCACACTGAGGACAATTTACAATTCTTATCAAAGCCAATTAACCTACAAACCTGTACGGCTTTGGAATGTGGGAGGAAACCGGAGATCCCGGAGAAAACCCACGCGGGTCACGGGGAGAACGTACAAACTCCGTACAGACAGCACCTGTAGTCGGGATCGAACCCGGGTCTCTGGCGCTGTGAGGCAGCAACTCTACCGCTGCGCCACCGTGCCACAATATGGGGGATGGGGGGGGGGGGGGGGGAATTAATAATATCCTTGGAATTATCAATGCCTTGGCAGGATTAAAACACAAATTTCCTCGGTTTTCAACAGACGTCTGCTTTGGTATCAAGGGGTTTTTAGAACAAAACAGAAGCAATATTTTTTTTTGTTCTGGGAGTTTTGATTTCGTGTGCTACAACATTTGTAAGGGCGTGGACTTGTGTAAAGTGTATACACCTCATGAAAAGAAAAACAAATACAACGTGACAGTTACCAGTATAAAGTAGTTTATTGAGATAAAAACTAACTGTAAATGCAAATATCATTGCATGCAGAGCACGTAGCAACTATTTCAGTGAACTATTTTAACTCCCCCCTCCCATTCCCACACTGACCTTTCTGTCCTGGGCCTCCTCCATTGTCAGAGTGAGGCCCAGCGCAAACTGGAGGAACAGCACCTCATATTCCTCTTGGGCAGTTTACACTCCAGCGGTATGAACATTGACTTCTCCAATTTTATGTAACAAACCCCTCCCATCCCGTTCTCCTCCCCCTCTCTTTGGGAAGGGTCACAGAAAAACCGACCTCCCTTCCGTTGACTCCATCTGCACCTCACGCTGCCTCGGCAAGGCCAGCAGCATCATCAAGGGCCAGTCTCACCCCGGCCGGCCACTCCCTCTCCCCCCCTCTCCCATCCAGGCAAAAGGTGTAGAAGTGTGAAAACGCACACCTCCAGATTCAGGGACAGTTTCTTCCCAGCTGTTATCAGGCAACTGAACCATCCTACCACAACCAGAGAGCAGTGCTGAACTACCATCTACCTCATTAGAGACCCTCAGACTATCTTTGATCAGACTTTACTGGCTTTATCTTGCACTAAATGTTATTCCCATATCATCCCTCCCTCATATCACTCCCTCCTAAACACATTCTCCTGCCTTTGCCCCATAACCCCTGACATATATACCACCTACATATATATATATATATGTGTGTGTGTGTGTGCTTGCATACATATGTATGTATATATATATAAATATATATGTGTGTGTGTGTGTGTGTGTGTGTGTGTGTGTGTGTGTGTGTGTGTGTGTGTGTGTGTGTGTGTGTGTGTGTGTGTGTGTAAGTGTGTGTGTATATGTATGTATGTATGTACATAGAAACTAAGGGTGCCGACTATCTCACTCCCAAATAAAGGACAAGGTGACATCACCGCCCCGTGCCCCATGTGACCTCACCCAGCCAGCGGCCACGTGCTCCCGCTCCACCAATGGCGGCTGCCCGGGGAAAGGAGGCGGGTTGCTACGCAACCTCTGTTAGGCGGCGCCCGGGCCTCCGGGCCTACACTGTCTGGACCTACAGCGGTCCCCTGGGCCTACAGTGTCCAGGCCTACAGCGGCTCCCCGGGCCTAATACGGGACAAGGGCGGTCCCGTATGGGACAAACCAATTTAGCCCAAAATACGGGTTGTCCCGGCTAATATGGGCAACCCTAATAGAAAAATAGAAACATAGGTGCAGGAGTAGGCCATTCGGTCCTTCGAGCCATGGCTGATCAACTAAAATCAGTACCCCGTTCCTGCTTTCTCCCCATATCCCTTGATTCCTTTAGCCCTAAGAGCTAAATCTAACTCTCTCTTGAACGCATAGAATAAACACATTGAACTTTTTTTCTCGTTTTTTATATTGTTTACAGTGCACTATGTTTACATATTCTGTTGTGCAGCAGCAAGTGAGAATGTCAGTGCTCTGTTTGGGACATTTGACAATGACAATAGACAATAGACAATAGGTGCAGGAGGAGGCCATTCGGCCCTTCGAGCCAGCACCACCATTCAATGTGATCATGGCTGATCATTCTCAATCAGTACCCCGTTCCTGCCTTCTCCCCATACCCCCTGACTCCGCTATCCTTAAGAGCTCTATCCAGCTCTCTCTTGAATGCATCCAACGAACTGGCCTCCACTGCCTTCTGAGGCAGAGAATTCCACAGATTCACAACTCGCTGACTGAAAAGGTTTTTCCTCATCTCCGTTCTAAATGGCCTACCCCTTATTCTTAAACTGTGGCCCCTTGTTCTGGACTCCCCCAACATTGGGAACATGTTTCCTGCCTCTAACGTGTCCAACCCCTTAATAATCTTATACGTTTCGATAAGATCTCCTCTCATCCTTCTAAATTCCAGTGTATACAAGCCTAGTCGCTCCAGTCTTTCAACATATGACAGTCCCGCCTTTCCGGGAATTAACCTAGTAAACCTACGCTGCACGCCCTCAATAGCAAGAATGAAACACTCTTGACTTGACTGGAGCCTTTGCATTGGCTGCACTGAGCTTCAGCGTGTCCAGTAACACATTCCTGGAATGTGCCAACTAGCAGAATTCCCCCAAAGACACCTGGTTGTGCTGCAAGACCAACAAGCATGTGTGACCACATCTGGAGTATTGTGTGAGGTTTTGTTCTACTAATTTGAGGAAGGACATCCTTGCTATTGAGGCGGTGCAGCCTCGGTTCACGAGGTTAATCCCCGGGATGGCGGGACTGTCACATGAGAAAAGATTGGAAAGACTGGGCTTGTATTCACTGGAATTTAGAAGGATGGGAGGGGATCTTAGAGAAACGTACAAAATTGTAAAAGGACTGGACAAGCTAGATGCAGGAAAAATGATCCCAATGTTGGGGGAGTCCAGAACCAGGGGCCACAGTCTTAGAATAAGGGGGAGGCCATTTAAAACTGAGGTGAGAAGGAACTTTTTCACCCAGAGAGTTGTGAATTTGTGGAATTCTCTGCCACAGAAGGCAGTGGGGGGTAATTCACTGGATGGATTTAAAAGAGAGTTAGATAGAGCTCTAGGGGCTAGCGGAATCAAGGGATATGGGGAGAAGGCAAGCACGGGTTACTGATTGTAGATGATCAGCCATGATCACAATGAATGGCGGTGCTGGCTCGAAGGGCCGAATGGCCTCCTCCTGCACCTATAGACAATAGACAATAGACAATAGGTGCAGGAGTAGGCCATTCGGCCGTTCGAGACACCACCACCATTCAATGTGATCATGGCTGATCGGCCACAGTCAGTAACCTGCGCTCAACCTCTCCCCATATCCCTTGATTCCACTAGCTCCCACTGCCTTCTGAGGCAGAGAATTCCATGTTTCTATGTTTCTATCTACGCTTCAGGCAGACCAAATTGTGTCTTTCACCGAAACAATGATTGGCCAGCAGCGCCTGATGTTTGTCTTGGTCCGTATCCCTGGCAACAGCCCGTGGGTCAGGAAGTCCTTTGAAATGCAGCTGCTCGGGACTAACCGTCAGCACTGACCCACACATCCTTTTGCAGAGCAGCTTGGCAGGTCCACAAAGGAATGAATGCACGCCTCATCCTCATCCAGAACGGTCCCTGTCAATGGCAGCCAAGCCAGGTCTTGGTGCCTGGGATAGACACAAAGTGCTGGCCTAGTCACACCCTGGCCTCTCCGTCTTCTCCCCTCTCCCGTCGGGCAAAAGGTACAGAAGTGTGAAAACGCACACCTCCAGGTTCAGGGACAGTGTCTTCCAGGCAACTGAATTATCCTACCACTACCAGAAGGCAGTGCTGAACTACCGGCTACCTATTTGGTGACCCTCGGACTTTCCTTGATCGGACTTTGCTGGCTTTACCTTGCACTAAACGTTATTCCCTTATCATGTATCTGTACACTGTAAATGGCTCTATTGTAATCACGCATTGTCTTTCCGTTGACTGGCTAGCACGCAACAAAAGCTTTTCACTGCACCTTTCGGTGCCCGTGACAATAAACTAAAATAGACAATAGACAATAGACAGTAGGTGCAGGAGTAGGCCATTCGGCCCTTCGAGCCAGCACCGCCATTCAATGTGATCATGGCTGATCATTCTCAATCAGTACCCCGTTCCTGCCTTCTCCCCATACCCCCCTGACTCCGTTATCCTTAAGAGCTCTATCTAGCTCTCTCTTGAATGCATTCAGAGAATTGGCCTCCACTGCCTTCTGAGGCAGAGAATTCCACAGATTCACAACTCTCTGACTGAAAAAGTTTGTCCTCATCTCCGTTCTAAATGGCCTACCCCTTATTCTTAAACTGTGGCCCCTTGTTCTGGACTCCCCCAACATTGGGAACATGTTTCCTGCCTCTAAAGTGTCTAACCCCTTAATAATCTTATACGTTCCAATAAGATCCCCTCTCATCCTTCTAATGAACTGAATTGTGAATCAGTGGGTCAGACAGCATCTCTGGAGAAAAAGGATGGGTGATGTTTTGGGTCTGGACCCTTCTTCAGACTGAAAGTAGGGTGTGGGTGGGGGAGGGAGTCTGGGGGGGAGGGGGGGGGGGGAGGGTTGATGGTGAAAGAACTGGAGACGAGAATAGACAAGGACTAATCAGGGCTGGCCGCAAATGACCTCAGACAGGGAGGTGCCTGGTGGGCCCATTGTTGGCTGGGGAAGGTGTTATGTCAAGAGGGATAGAACGTGCTGAACTATGGAACTAGTTATAGACACAAAATGCTGGAGTAACTCAGCGGGTCAGGCAGCATCTCTGGAGAGAAGGAATAGGGGTAGAAACTGGTTAGATGGCCAGGGTGGAGGAAGGAGGCAAGGGGGGAGTGGGCAGTAGAGGGGAGTGAAGGTAGAAGTTAATTAAAATCAGAGAATTCAATGTTCATACAGCTGGGTTGTAAGCTGACCAAGCAAAATATGAGGTGCTGTTCCTCCAGTTTGCGTTTGGCCTCACTCTGACAGTGGAGCAGGCTCAGGGTGGTGAATCTGTGGAATTCTTTGCCACAGACGACAGTGGATATTTTTAAGACAGAGATGGACAGATTCTTGATTAGTGCGGGTGTCAGCGGTCATGGGGAGAAGGCAGGAGAATGGGGTTGGGAGGGAGAGATATATCAGCCACGATTGAATGGCGGAGTAGACTTGATGGGGCGTAATGGCCTAATTCTGCTCCAATCGTTTATGACCTGATGAAGGACAGAAAGGTCAGTGTGGGAATGGGAGGGGGAGTTGAAATGGTTGTCAACTGGGAGGCCCCTGGGCCTGTGCTCTCTGGATTCTCGCCTTGCAAGTCTTGGTGCCTGTTGGTGAGTTCTGGCATTCTGTCAAATGGTTTTGGCTGCTCGGGAAACCATCCCACGGCCCCAATGTCATAAAGTCAGAGGGTGAAACGGTGTGGAAACGGGGCCTTCAGCGCAACTTGCCCACACCGGCCAACATGTCCCATCTACACTAGTCCCACTTGCCTGAGCTTGGCCCATATCCCTCTAAACCTGTCCTTGGGTTTTTCTCCTGCGAGCCCAAAAAGAACATTCCGAGGGGAACAGTGGCTGCCGGGTGGCACGGTGGCGCAGCGGTAGAGTAGCCAGAGACCCGGCAGAACGCACCATGGGAACTACACTCGTCCCCCTGCAGGACGTATACATCAGAAGGTGCAGATCCAGAGCAAGCAAGATTATGGGGGACCCCTGCCACCCCAGCAACGGACTGTTCCAGCTGCTCCAGTCAGGCAAACGCCTCCGCTGTCACGCTGTGAAAACGGAGAGGATGAGACGGAGTTTCTTCCCACAGGCCATCAGGACTGTTAACTTGTATAACTCCAGGGACTACATTTTGTCTTCTCTGTATTAACTTTATTTATATGCTGTAACTGTAATTCTTTTTTGTGCACAATCCGCAGGCATTGCCACTTTCATTTCACTGCACATCGTGTATGTGCATGTGACAAATAAACTTGACTTGACTTGACTTGACTTGACCAAGGTTCGATACCGACTATGGGTACTGTCTGTACGGAGTTTGTACGTTCTCCCCATGACCTGCCTGGGTTTTCCCCCGGGATCTCCGGTTTCCTCCCACACTCCGAAGACGTGGCGGTTTGTTGGTTAATTGGCTTTGGGTAAAATTGTAAATTGACCCTAGTGTGTAGGATAGTGCTGGTGTACGGAGATCGCTGGTTGGCGGAGTCTCGGTCAGCCTGTTCCTATACTGTACTATTCTAGGTCCTATTTTTTGACGGGATGGGAAGAGAGAGCCTCCCAAAGACATTTTACTGAGAGCACGGCACGGTGGCGCAGCGGTAGAGTTGGTGCCTTACAGCGAATGCAGCGCCAGAGACACGGGTTCGATCCCGACTACGGGCGCCGTCTGTACGGAGTTTGTACGTTCTCCCCGTGACCTGCGTGGGTTTTCTCCGAGATCTTCGGTTTCCTCCCACACTCCAAAGACGTTGGAGTTAATTGGTTAATTGGCTTGGTAAATGTAAAAATCGTCCCTAGTGTGTGTAGGATAGTGTTAGTGTGCGGGGATCGCTGGGCGGCGTGGACCCGGTGGGCCGAAAGGGCCTGTTTCCGCGCTGTATCTCTAATCTAATCTAAAAATGCACTGTGTGAAATCATTTGTGTGTCTATAGGCCCCCAGGATCAGTGATGAGATTATAGTCATGATACTATGGAGAGTGTTCATCCTGCTCACACTCCCAGTCACTGCCACTGCTGCCTCCGCCAATGCAGAAAGGTCGGGCCACAACACGCATGCTGCGCTGAGATTTGTGCTGCTGGTCCTCCACAGACTAGACATGAGATCAGGGAGATGGACACAAAATGCTGGAGTAACTCAGCGGGACAGGCAGCATCTCTGGAGGGAAGGAATGTGTGACGTTTCGGGTCGAGACCCTTTCCTCAGACTGATCAGGGAGCACTGATCAGATTCAATGCTGCGCATTTGAAGATAGTTTAGTGCAGAGATACAGCACGGGAACAGGCCATTCAGCCCACCAAGTCCATGGCGACCGTTGGTCATTCGTCCACACTAGTTCTATGTCAGGATAGTTTCCGTCAGGATAGTTTGTCTGTTTGTCTGTTTGTTTCTATGTTAATTGTATTTGTAAAGCGCTTTGTGCATGTGTTAAGGCGCTATATAAAATAAATATATTATTATTATTATTATGTCACCCCACGTTCCCATCCACTCCCCACACGCGAGGGGCAATTCACGGAGGCGGCCACGGTGGCGCAGCGGTAGAGTTGCCGCCTCGCAGCGCCGGAGACCCGGGTTCGATCCCGACCGCGGGTGCTGTCCGTACGGAGTTTGAACGTTCTCCCCGTGACCTGCGTGGGTTTTCTCCGAGATCTTCGGTTTCCTCCCACGCTCCGAAGACCGACAGGTTTGCCTTGGTAAATTGGCTCGGTAAATGTTAAAAATCGTCCCTAGTGTGTGTAGGATAGTGTTAACGTGCGGGGACCGCTGGTCGGCAGGGACCCGGCGGGCCTGTTTCCGCGCTGCTAGAACGGAGATGAGGAAAAACGTTTTCAGTCAGAGAGTTGTGAATCTGTGGAATTCTCTGCCTCAGAAGGCAGTGGAGGCCAATTCTCTGAATGCATTCAAGAGAGAGCTAGATAGAGCTCTTAAGGATAGCGGAGTCAGGGGGTATGGGGAGAAGGCAGGAACGGGGTACTGATTGAGAATGATCAGCCATGATCACATTGAATGGCGGTGCTTACAGGCTCGAAGGGCCGAATGGCCTCCTCCTGCACCTATTGTCTATTGTCTATTGCATCTCTAAACTAAACTAAACTAAACTAAACTAAAACAAGGCCAATTAACCTGCAAACCCGCACTACCTTGGCACATGGGTGGGAATACGGAGCACCCGGGAGGAAACCCACCCGGTCACGGGGGGAACGTGCAAACTGCGCACAGACGGCACCCGCAGTTGGGATCGATCCGGGGCCTCTGGTACTGCAAAGCAGCTGCGGCTCAGCCGGCTGCGCCACTTAGTTTAACGAAGGAATGAAATGGGTTTCTGGCTCATCGCCACACTGGAAATTTGACAGCACTCCTTGGCATCCTATTGTTTTCTGTGGAGAACCGCAGGGCAACTCTTGCACTCTGTTCCAAGTGAGATCATCGTTGAGCATTCCCAGAAACCAAGATCAATGAAGCACAGTGCTTAGTTTAGCTTCGTGTAGTTTAGAGACACAGCGCGGATCAGTCTGAAGAAGGGTCTCGACCCGAAACGTCACCCATTCCTTCTCTCCCGAGATGCTGCCTGACCCGCTGAGTTACTCCAGCATTTTTGCGTCTACCTTCGATTTAAACCAGCATCTGCATTTTTTTCCCCTACAGCGCGGAAACATGCCCTTCGGCCCGCCGAGTCCACACCGCCCAGCGATCCCCGCACACTTACACTGTCCTACACACACGGGGGACAATTTTACATTTATACCTACAAACCTGTACTTCTTTGGAGTGTGGGAGGAAACTGAAGATCTCGAAGAAAACCCACGCAGGTCACGGAGAGGGAACGTACAAACTCCGTACAGACAGCACCCGTAGTCAGGATCGAACCTGGGTCTCTGGCCCAATGAGTCTGCATCGACCAGCGATCCCCGCACATCAAGACTATCCTACACACACTAGGGACAATTTACATTGATACCACGCGAATTAGCTTACAATCTGTGCATCTTTGGAGTGTGGGAGGAAACCGGAGCGCCCAGAGAAAACCCACACGGGTCACGGGGAGAACGTACAAACTCCGTACAGACGGCACCCGTAGCCGGGATGGAACCCGGGTCTCCGGCGCTGCAAGCGCTGTAAGGCGGCTTCTCTACCGCTGCGCCACCGTGACCGCCCAGATCAAGAAATATTGAAGCAAATGTTATAAATGAGATTGTGGGAAGTGGAACTGTCTGCGATACATTGCCTGTGAGGGGAAAGTCTCTTACTGGGAAGTTACAGGCACGGAGACCAAAAAACAAACATTGTCGGTGAATTCATAGGAAGTGAGTCCGTAAGTCCACATTGCGTGTGGAAGCATGTGCTCAATAGTGCAGTAGAGGATGTGGGACGCTCCTGACAGGGGAGATTACTGGAGACTGTGAGAAATCAGTGAGGGAAAGCTGCAAAGTTTTACGACCCGCAAAGATGAAAGATTTCAAAAGGTGTTGCCGGGGAAAGGGTATAACTCGACTTAAAGCAGAACTAATTGATTATAGCCAGTTAAACATAGAAACATAGAAACATAGAAAATAGGTGCAGGAGTAGGCCATTCGGCCCTTCAAGCCTGCACCGCCATTCAATATAACATAACATAACATAACATAACAACACTTTATTGTCACTCGGCACAACACCGAGCGAAATTTCAGCAGTCACACAAAATACAGCAAAAAAGAAAAGAACACAGGACACCCGACCCCAACACAATCATCCATCACAGTGACTCCAAACACCCCCTCACTGTGATGGAGGCAACAAAACTTCCCCTCTCTTCCCCCCGCACCCACGGACAGGCAGCTCGACCCCTACCGAGGCAAACGACACGCACAGCCCCCGCAAGGGGATGGAAGGCCCCCCGGCCGAGCCGCCCCGGGCACCGAAACGTCCCGCGGCCACACCGGGCGATGTTAAGTCCAACGGCCGAGCCGCACCGGGCACTGAAACGTCCCGCGGCCGAACAGCGCTGACGATGTTAAGTCCAGCGGCCAAGCCGCACCGGGCACTGAAACGTCCCGCGGCCACACCGGGCGATGTTGAGTCCAGCGGCCGAGCCGCACCGGGCACTGAAACGTCCCGCGGCCACACCGGGCACTGAAACGTCCCGCGGCCACACCGGGCGATGTTAAGTCCAGCGGCCAAGCCGCACCGGGCACTGAAACGTCCCGCGGCCGAGCCGCACCGGGCACTGAAACGTCCCGCGGCCGCACCGGGCGATGTTAAGTCCAGCGGCCGAGCCGCACCGGGCACTGAAACGTCCCGCGGCCGAGCTGCGCCGGCGATGTTAAGGCCCGCAGCCGAGCCGCACCGGGCACTGAAACGTCCCGCAGCCGAGCTGCGCCGGCAATGTTAAGGCCCGCAGCCGAGCCGCGCCCCGGGGAAGAGACCTAATAAAATAAAGGTTTCCCCCCGCCCCACCCCCCCACCCCACCCCACCCCCCCACCACACACCCCCACCACACATACACAGCCAAAAACAGAAACAAAAACCATCCCAACACCGACACAAACAAAAAAAAAGAAAAAAAGACAACAGACTGCCAGAGAGCCGCAGCCGTTAGGCGCAGCCAACTCCTCACAATTGCTGATCATGGCTGATCATCCAACTCAGTATCCCGTACCTGCCTTCTCTCCATACCCCCTGATCCCTTTAGCCACGAGGGCCACATCGGTCTCAATGGGGACAGATTTGTACAGAGAGATCTGTCTCAAAGAGATGGACACAAAATGCTGGAGTAACTCAGCGGGTCAGCCAGCATCTCCAGAGAAAAGGAATAGGTGACGTTTCGGGTCGAGACTCTTCATCAGACCAGGTGTCTGATAGAGTTATCGGGTGATCCAGTGTGGAACCAGGCCCTTTGGGCCAACTTGCCCTATCTACACTAGTCCCACCTGCCCGCGTTTGCCCCATATTCCTCTAAACCTGTTCTATCCATGTACCTGTCTAAGTGTTTCTTAAACTTTGGTATAACTTTGCCTCAATTACCTCCTCTGACAGCTTGTTCCATACACCCACCACCCTTTGTGTAAAAAAGTTACCCCTCGGATTCCTATTCAATCTTTTTTCCTCCACCCTGAACCTATGTCTTCTGGTCCTCGATTCCCCTACTCTGTGCAAGAGGCACTGTGCATCTACCCAATCTATTCCTCTCATGATGAAGGGTCTTAACCCGAAACGTTACCTATTCCTTTTCTCCAGAGTTGCTGCCTGTCTCGCTGAGTTGCTCCAGCGTTTTTTTGTCTGTCTTCGGTGTAAACTAGCATCTGCAGTTCTTTTACCCAAGATGCCGCACAGAACGCCAAAGGAGATCCTTCTTCCCAGTGGCTATCAAAGTGTACAACTCCTCCCCCTTCTGTCGTGGGGTAGACTGACTCCCCTCCCCCCCTCCCCCTCCCCCTCCCCCATCCCCCTCCCCCTCCCCCATCCCCCTCCCCCATCCCCCTCCCCCATCCCCCTCCCCCATCCCCCTCCCCCATCCCCTCCCCCATCCCCCTCCCCCATCCCCCATCCCCCTCCCCCATCCCCCTCCCCTCCCCCATCCCCCTCCCCTCTCCAATCTTGGCCCATTCCCTATCCTTTCCACAATTTACTTTAATGTCATGTTTCATGTGTCTTGTTGTGCTTTATGACTGCTAGCAGACCAATCACCCTCCTGGGATAAAGTTCTATCGTAGCGTACATATTCTGTCTCAAAAAGGGTTCATTTGCTGGACAATGTGACCTCTTAGATCCTCAGTAAAATTCTGATGATTTTATATTCAACGTGAATTTGTAATTAGCAAAGATAATCAGGTGCTACATCGATCTGTGCTAAGTATAGGTAGAAGTTAGTTTAGTTTAGAGATACAGCATGGACCATTGGCCCACCGGGACCGCGCCGACCAGCGATCCCCGCACACTAACACCATCCTACACACACTAAGGACAATTTTACATTCACACCAAGCCAATTAACCTACAAACCTGTACGTCTTTGGAGTGTGGGAGGAGGCCAAAGATTTCGTAGAAAACCCACGCAGGTCACGGGGAGAACGTACAAACTCCGTAACAGACAGCACCCGTAGTCGGGATCGAACCCGGGTCTCTGGCGCTGTGAGGCTGCAACTCTATCGTGCTGCACCCAAATGTGCATTTGCATTTTTATTGTTTGGAAGCAAGGTTTTGTTGCTTGACAGCAAGGTTGGAGGTCAGACACATGTATTTCCTACTTTTCCAGCTGTCAAAATTAATAACAGGAAATTTGGGAGGTTGGCAAATCTAACAAGCTAAACTTTACTGGTGAATTTAGTCTCCAGTGAAATGAGTTGCTCTGCAGGGGCAGTCCAGATGAAACGTTGTCATTTTGCAGAGTGTTGAGGGAAATATATTAGTAGGTTTTTTAGTTTTAGTTTTCAGTTTTGGAGATACAGCACCGAAACAGGCCCTTCGGCCCACCGGGACCGCGCCGACCAGCGAACCCCGCACATTAACACTATCCTACACACACTAGGGACAATTTTTACATTTACCAAGCCAATTAACCTACATCACCTGTACGTCTTTGGAGTGTGGGAGGAAACCGAAGAAAACCCACGCGGTCACGGGGAGAACGTACAAACTCGTTCAAACCCTGAGGTTCTGGGGTGAGATTTGGTGCAGCGGTAGAGTTGCTGCCTCACGGCGCCAGAGACCCCGGTTCGATCCTGACTACGGGTGCTGTCTGTACGGAGTTTGTACGTTCTCCCCGTGACTTGCCTGGGTTTTCTCCGGGTGCTCCGGTTTCCACCCACATCCCAACGACGTACAGGTTTGTAGGTTAATTGGCCTCTGTAAATTGTCCCGAGTGTGTAGGATAGTGCTAGTGGGTCGGCGCAGACTCAGTGGGCCGAAGGGCCAGTTCAGTTGAGTTTATTGCAGCGTAGGTTTACTAGTTTAATTCCCGGAATGGCAGGACTGTCATATGTTGAAAGACTGGAGCGACTAGGCTTGTATACACTGGAATTTAGAAGGATGAGAGGAGATCTTATCGAAACGTATCAGATTATTAAGGGGTTGGACACGTTAGAGGCAGGAAACATGTTCCCAATGTTGGGGGAGTCCGGAACAAGGGGCCACAGTTTAAGAATAAGGGGTAGGCCATTTAGAACTGAGATGAGGAAAAACATTTTCAGTCAGAGAGTTGTGAATCTGTGGAATTCTCTGCCTCAGAAGGCAGTGGAGGCCAATTCTCTGAATGCATTCAAGAGAGAGCTAGATAGAGCTCTTAAGGATAGCGGAGTCAGGGGGTATGGGGAGAAGGCAGGAACGGGGTACTGATTGAGAATGATCAGCCATGATCACATTGAATGGCGGTGCTGGCTCGAACGGCCGAATGGCCGCCTCCTGCACCTATTGTCCATTTTCTATTGTCTATTGTCACGTGTACCGAGGTACAGTGAAGAGCTTTTGTTGCGTGCTATCCAGTCCGCAGAAAGACAATACCTGTTTCCATGCTGTATCTCTAAATTAAACTGAACTAAACTTTGAGAGGATAAAAATTGGTATGAATTGGTCTTCTTTCCAGGAGGCAAAACAGACATACCTGTGAAATAGCTGACATTACATGTTCATAAGTGATAATAGCAGAATTAGGCCATTCAGCCCGTCAAGTCTACTCCACCATTCAATCATGGCTGATCTATCTTTCCCTCTCTGTCCCATTCTCCTACCTTCTCCCCATAACCCCTGACACCCGCACTGATCAAGAATCTATCAATCCCTGTCTTAAATATATGAATGAATGAATGAATGAATGAATGAATGAATACGTTTATTGGCCAAGTATGTGCAGATACAAGGAATGTGCCTTGGTGCTCCGCTCACAAATGACAACACAAACATACAGTTAACAATTAAGAATAAAGCATAAACACATCAAAACAATAAGGATACAACATTACGATCTAAACATGTGGGTGAAAATAAACCAGAGCAAAAAAGAGACTACATTCTTTGGTTATTGAGTAGAACTATCACTTGTGGAAAGAAGCTGTTTTTATGTCTGGCTGTGTCTGCTTTGACAGTCCAGAATCGCCTTCCAGAAGGAAGTGCTTCAACGAGTTTGTGGCCAGGGTGAGAGGGGTCAGAGATGATCTTGCCCGCTCGCTTCCTGGCCCTTGCAGTGTACAGTTCGTCAATGGGGGGAAGGTTGCAGCCAACAACCTTCTCAGCCGTGCGAACGATCCATTGCAGCCTCCGGATGTCGTGCTTGGTGGCTGAGCCAAACCAGACCATGATGGAGAAGGTGAGGACGGACTCAATGAAAGCAGTATAGAATTGGACCATCATTGCCTGTGGCAGATTGTGTTTCTTCAGTTGCCGCAGGAAGTACATCCTCTGTTGGGCCTTTTTGACTGTGGAGTCGATGGTGGCCCCCCATTTAAGGTCCCTGGAGATGATGGTTCCGAGGAACTTAAATGACTCCACAGATGTGACTATGGTGTCGTTGATGGTGAGTGGGGGGAGGGGAGGGGAGGGGGATCTCTTCGAAAGTCTACAATTAGTTCCACTGTCTTGAGAGCATTGAGCTCCAGGTTGCTGCGATGGCACCAGGACGCCAACTGTAGGCAGATTCCTCCCCATCCTGGATCAGTCCAATCAGGGTAGTGTCGACTTGGACATGAATCAAAATCTCTGCTTTGGGTCATATTCTATATCCGGGGCTGCTTTCTTCCTCTCGCTCCTGGCAGTGAACACAATGCTGAGGGTCGGCACGGTGGCACACCGAGGTAGAGCCGTTGCCTTGCAGCGACAGAGACGCTGGTTCGATCCTGACTACGGGTGCTGTCAGTGCGGAGTTTGCAGCGTTCTCCCTGTGTACGTGCGAGTTTTTACCGGGTGCTCCGTAGCTCCTCCCACATCCTAAAGACGTGCGAGTTTGTAGGTGTAAATTGCCCTTGGTGCATAGACAATAGACAATAGACAATCGACAATAGACAATAGGTGCAGGAGGAGGCCATTCGGCCTTTCGAGCCAGCACCGCCATTCAATGTGATCATGGCTGATCATTCTCAATCAGTACCCCGTTCCTGCCTTCTCCCCATACCCCCTGACTCCGCTATCCTTAAGAGCTCTATCCAGCTCTCTCTTGAATGCATTCAGAGAATTGGCCTCCACTGCCTTCTGAGGCAGAGAATTCCACAGATTCACAACTCTCTGACTGAAAAAGTTTTTCCTCATCTCCGTTCTAAGTGACCTACCCCTTATTCTTAAACTGTGGCCCCTGGTTCTGGACTTCCCCAACATTGGGAACATGTTTCCTGCCTCTAACGTGTCCAACCCCTTAATAATCTTATACGTTTAGATAAAATTCCCTCTCATCCTTTTAAATTCCAGTGTATACAAGCCTAGCCGCTCCAGTCTTTCAACATACGACAGTCCCGCCATTCCGGGAATTAACCTAGTAAACCTACGCTGCACGCCCTCAATAGGGAGTGGATGTGTCTCCCTCTTAATAGTGAGTGTAGGGAGTGGATGAGAAAGCGGGATAGCATAGAACTGGTGTGAACGGGTGATCGATGGTCGGCGTGGACTCAGTGGGCCGAAGGGCCTGTTTCCATGCGGTACCTCAGGTTTAGGTTTATTATTGTCTCATGTACCGAGGTGCAGTGAAAAGCTTAAGGGCCGGTCCCACTTAGGCGATTTTTTTGGCGACTGCCGGCGACTGTCAAAGTCGTAGCAGATCGCCAAAATGTTCTTTTACCCGACAACAATGACCACTGACAAGTCGGTAAGTACTTGAGAGTTTTGAACTATAACACGATAACAAGGAATAAACCAGATTTAATTCCAGTTTACTAATATCTGTATTAAAAAAGTGGTTAAGTAGATTTTTGTGAAAAGTGTGCGGGCATTCTTTGAAAATGTACGGGAGATGCATATCTGGTTTCTGGGTTGCATATCTGGGTTGGGAGCCCACTTTAAATGTAATGGCTGACGGCCATAAACATCGCGAAATTCCCACGCTTACCTGACCGTCAAACTGTCGCCTCCAATCTACCAGTCAAATGTCCTGACGGTAAATAAATTGGTTAAACACAAGCGTTTTATGGTATTTTGAAATGACGTTACTTATTTTAATATTATGTGCTTTTAAATGCATCTAAGAGAACCTAGCAAACCTGGGGACAGCGTGCGACAGCGCCCGCAATAAGCAACGATACCTGGCGACAAGCCAGCTGTCGCCGAGAGATTTCAAACCCGATGATTTCTCCGCGAAGCGCTGAGATCCACTACGATCTTTGTAAGACTCCTCACGATCATGCCCGCGACACCCCGGCGAGCTGTCGGCGACAGCCTTGACACCGGCAGTCGCCTTAAGATCGCCTAAGTGGGACAGGCCCTTTAGTTTTGCATGCTATCCAAACGTATCAGATATACCATACATCAATACAACCAGGACCCTCTTCCTTGGAGCGCAGGAGGGTGAGGGGTAGTGGCGCCACCTGGGGGTCAAGCCACTTACTGATCGAACCTTCGTCACCAGAACTGGAACGATCACATGACAGGGAGATGACAGTTGACAGTTGGAGATGAGAAGCTCAGCTGGAGCCCACGCGTAGACAGACGTTTGGTGCTCCTCTCAACAGCAACAAGCACCTAACTGTTCTTAACTAAGTGCGCGTGTGTTCAACTCACAAAATGCTGGAGTAACTCAGCGGGTCAGGCAGCATCTCAGGAGAGAAGGAATGGGTGACGTTTTGGGCGGAGACTCTTATAGAGGTGTACAAAATCTTGAGAGGAATAAATCCGGTAAATGCACAGAGTCTCTTGCCCAGAGTAGTCGAATTGAGAACCAGAGGAGATAGGTTTAAGGTGAGGTTGGAAAGATTTAATGGGAACCTGAGGCGTAACTTTTTTACATAAAGTATGGTGGAACGAGCAGCCGGAGGAGGTAGTTGAGGCAGAGACTATCACAATGTTTAAGAAACATTTGGACAGGTACATGGATAAGGACAGGTTCAGAGGTATATGGGCCGAACGCTGGCAGGTGGGACTAGTGTAGATGGGACATGTTGGTCAGTGTGGACAAGTTAGGCCGAAGGGCCTGTTTCCACATTGTATGACTCTAAGACGTACAGGTATGTAGGTTAATTGGCTGGGTAAATGTAAAAATTGTCCCTAGTGGGTGTAGGATAGTGTTAATGTATGGGGATCGCTGGGCGGCATGGACTTGGAGGGCCGAAAAGGCCTGTTTCCGGCTGTATATATATGATGATGATGATGAGTCTAGGACTGACATGTTCTTTGACAACAGGTTATCGAACTGCTGAATCAGCATCCTTAGCCATCATTATTCCCTGGAGGACAAGTTGGGCCGAAGGGCCTGTTTCCAAGCTGTATGACTCTGTGACTCTATGACAATGACCTCTATAAAAGTGCTCCTTAAACTGGTGAATGGTTCATCCAAGGGTGAATTAAATCATTTTGGGGTGAATGAAACTAGAGGGGTGAATGAAGGGTGAATGACTTAATTTATTCAGATATTGTTTTTCTCTACACTTAAAAAAGGCATTGGCATTAAAGTGGTTCGTGAACTCTTATTGGTTTTAATGGCAGTGGAGCTGAAAATGTAATATGTTTTTTTCTCTTTACCTATGGTTTTCTAATTTCAAAGTAGCAGGATTGTTCCCAAATTTACTGTAATATAACCTTTTAGGGAAGACCAGACGAGCTGCTGGGATCATAAATTTATAATCTCCTAGGGAGGGAGGGGGGGGGGAGGATAAGGCAGATTGAGGGGGATGGAGTGGGGGAGAGGAAGGGGGAGGGAAAGGGGGAGGGAGGGGGAGAGGAGGGGGGGAGGGGGAGGATGGGGAGGAGGGAGGATAAGGGGGATTGAGGGGGATGGAGTGGGGGAGAGGAAGGGGGAGGGAAAGGGGGAGGGAGGGGGAGAGGAGGGGGGGAGGGGGAGGGAGGGGAGGAGGGAGGGGGGGGAGGATAAGGCAGATTGAGGGGGATGGAGTGGGGGGGGAAGGAAGGGGGAGGGAAAGGGGGAGGGAGGGGAGGAGGGAGGGGGAGGGGAGGGAGGAGGGAGGATAAGGGGGATTGAGGGGGATGGAGTGGGGGGAGAGGAAGGGGGAAGGAAAGGGGGAGGGAGGGGGAGAGGAGGGGGGGAGGGGGAGGGAGGGGAGGAGGGAGAGGAGGGAGGGAGGGGGGTTGAGGAGGATGGAGTGGGGGGGGAGAGAAATGGGGAGGGGAAGGGGGAGAGGGGAGGAGGAAGGGGGGAGGGAGGGAGTGGGGATAAGGGGGGTTGAGGGAAATGGAGTGGGGGAGAGGGGAAAGGGAGAGGGGGAGGGGAGGGGAAGAGGGGGGGGGGGGAGGGTGCTGCACCAATGCAGGAGATGTTTGGGCCACTTGTTCCAGTAAATTTAGAAATGGCAACAATGGAGGATTGTCCCGAGTTGAACTGTAACTTTACTTCATGTTGCCAATTTAACTACCTTTCTGCTAGAACTACTAATATATTAAATCACATACTCCATGTTTTTTTGGGCTAGTTTACCAAGAAAAAAACATCAGTAATCATGGCTCGCAAGGGTAGGATAGGGCAGAGGCCCAGTGGTTAGACGTTGGAATGGGTTTTTTATCTTTCTAATAGCATGATTTTCCAACTCCAGTGGCAATTAAACTTCTTCTTTTTTCACTCCTAGTTTTCTTTACATATTTTTAGGATGTTCAAAGAGTTGAATAAAATAAACACTTTAAGAAATTAGTTCATTTATGTTTTTTGTATATAACATTGTACACAAGGGAAAATAAGGTGAAAATTACAAAACAAACGTAGTCGTGGGTAAATGAAATTTTGCGATAAAGACTCAAGGGTGAATGACACTGAAATAGTTTAGGAAGCACTGGAATTCTCTGCCTCAGAAGGCAGTGGAGGCCAATTCTCTGAATGCATTCAAGAGAGAGCTAGATAGAAACATAGAAACATAGAAACATAGAAAACAGGTGCAGGAGTAGGCCATTCGGCCCTTCGAGCCTGCACCGCCATTCAATATGATCATGGCTGATCATCCAGCTCAGTAACCTGTACCTGCCTTCTCTCCATACCCCCTGATCCCATTAGCCACAAGGGCCACATCTAACTCCCTCTTAAATATAGCCAATGAACTGGCCTCAACTACCTTCTGTGGCAGAGAATTCCACAGATTCACCACTCTCTGTGTGAAGAAATGTTTTCTCTTAAGCTCTTAAGGATAGCGGAGTCAGGGGGTATGGGGAGAAGGCAGGAACGGGGTACTGATTGAGAATGATCAGTCATGATCACGTTGAATGGCGGTGCTGGCTCGAAAGGCCGAATGGCCTCCTCCTGCACCTATTGTCTATTGTCTATTGTCTATTGTCTATTGTCTATAAGATCACCCCCCCCCCCCCCCCCCCCCCAACCTCCTGCGCTCCAAGGAATCAGGATAGAACAATGGACAATGGGGGACCCTGGGGTGGCGGGACCGCCATGAGGGAGGGTGGGGTGGGGTAGGGGGACCTGGCGTGGGTACCTTGTAGTTTTGTCAGCGCCGTATGTGGTGACTTTTGCATACCTTGGGCGTGCAAGCAAAGAACTTTAGGGCGGTCACGGTGGTGCAGCGGTAGAGTTGCTGCCTCACAGCGAATGCAGCGCCGGAGACCCGGGTTCGATCCTGCCCACGGGTGCTGCCTGTACGGAGTTTGTACGTTCTCCCCGTGAGCCGTGCGTGGGTTTTCTCCGAGACCTTCGGTTTCTTCCCACACTCCAAAGACGCACAGGTTTGTAGGTTAATTGGCTTGGTAAAATGTAAAAACTGTCCCTCGTGGAGTGTAGGATAGTGTTATTGGGCGGGGATCGCTGGTCGGCGCGGACCCGGTGGGCCGAAGGGCCTGTTTCCGCGCCGTATCTCTAAACTAAACTAAACTTGTCACATGTGACAATAAAATATTTATTCATTCAATAAAGTCCTAACCTGCCCAGTCTCTCCCTATATGTAGCTCGGGCTCTCGGATAGCGAAAGGCCTGGATAGAGTGGATGTGGAGACGATGTTTTCACTAGTGGGAGAGTCTAGGACCAGAGATCATGGCCTCAGAATTAAAGGACGTTCCTTCAAGAAGGAGAAGAGGAGGAATTTCTTTAGTCAGAGGGTGGTGAAACTGTGGAACTCATTGCCACAGAAGGCTGTGGAGGCTAAGTCAAAGGATATTTTGTTAGGGTGAAATAGATAGATTCTTGATTAGTGCGGGTGTCAAGGGTTACGAGGAGAGGGCAGGGGAATGAGGTTTGGAGGGAGAGATAGATCAGCCATGATTGAATGGTGGAGTAGACATGATGGGCCGAATGGCCTAATTCTGCTCCCTATTACTTATGAACATGATCGTACGAGTCCTGACGCCATCCTTGTAATTCACGCTTGATTACTGAGTATGAATGATGAGGTTAGTCGCAAAAAGCTGGAGTAACTCAGAGAGACAGGCAGCAGCTCTGGAGAGAAGGAATGGGTGGCGTTTCGGGTCGAGACCCTTCTTCAGACAGCTTCAGACTTCATCAATTTCACCACCAATTTCCATCCTGCACTCAAATTCACTTGGACCATCTCCGACACCTTTCTTGATCTCACAGTCTCCACCACAGGAGATAGACTGTCGACTGACGTCCATTACAAGCCCACTGGCTCCTGCAAATATCTCGACTACACTTCCTTCCCACCCTGCTTCCTGCAAAGACTCTACCCCTCTACCTCCAATTAGCAGTCTGAAGAAGGGTCTCGACCCGAAAGGCCACCCTAGCCATGTTCTCCAGAGATGCTGCCTGCCCCGCTGAGTTACTCCAGCACTTTGTGGCCTATCTTGGGTTTAAACCAGCGTCTGCAGTTCCTTCCTGCACATGAATGAGGGGGTTTTGTGGAAGCCCAGTCGTCAAGCCCTGAGTGACCTTTGCTAAGGTTGGTGCAATCTCTCTATCGTTCCTGCAGTGCGATTACTCACACATGGAGCGACAACAGCCAGCACATGAAATGCTGTGAGCTTCCCACATTGCTGATTAAGCTCTACTCCCCGTCCGCTCGCCCAGTGTATGTGTACACAATGCGATCCAAGATAAGGGCATGAGCTACAATAAAAAGCACACTGTGTGTGCTGCCCCGTGCCTCTTGGCTAACAGGGAAAGTACAATGTGTCACGTAGTAAGCACCACTTTGTCACCTGATAACTCTTAACGTTGTAAATTCTACGTGAAGGAAAGGACAGAGTGAAATACTGAGAGAAATCGAAAACCAGCGATGAGAGAGTTATGTGCTGACCTGTATTGTGAAGAGCTGGCTTCGTTTACCTCTGAGATGCAGCACAAACTGATGAACTGATGGACTAATGTGAACGGGTGATCCAGAACCAGGGGCCACAGTTTAAGAATAAGGGGTAGGCCATTTAGAACGGAGATGAGGAAAAACTTTTTCAGTCAGAGACTTGTAAATCTGTGGAATTCTCTGCCTCAGAAGGCAGTGGAGGCCAATTCTCTGAATGCATTCAAGAGAGAGCTAGATAGAGCCCTTAAGGATAGCGGAGTCAGGGGGTATGGGGAGAAGGCAGGAACGGGGTACTGATTGAGAATGATCAGCCATGATCACATTGAATGGCGGTGCTGGCTCGTGAACCTACGCTGCATGCCCTCAATAGCAAGAATATCCTTCCTCAAATTTGGAGACCAAAACTGCACACAGTACTCCAGGTGCGGTCTCACCAGGGCCCGGTACAACTGTAGAAGGACCTCTTTGCTCCTATACTCAACTCCTCTTGTTATGAAGGCCAACATTCCATTGGCTTTCTTCACTGCCTGCTGTACCTGCATGCTTCCTTTCAGTGACTGATGCACTAGGACACCCAGATCTCGTTGAACATCCCCTCTTCCTAACTTGACACCATTCAGATAATAATCTGCCTTTCTATTCTTACTTCCAAAGTGAATAACCTCACACTTATCTACATTAAACTGCATCTGCCATATATCCGCCCACTCACACAACCTGTCCAAATCACCCTGCAGCCTTATTGCATCTTCCTCACAATTCACACTACCCCCCAGCTTAGTATCATCTGCAAATTTTCTAATGGTACTTTTAATCCCTTCATCTAAGTCATTAATGTATATCGTAAATAGCTGGGGTCCCAGCACCGAACCTTGTGGTACCCCACTGGTCACTGCCTGCCATTCCGAAAGGGACCCATTTATCCCCACTCTTTGCTTTCTGTCTGTCAACCAATTTTCTATCCATGTCAGTACCCTACCCCCAATACCATGTGCTCTAATTTTGCCCACTAATCTCCTATGTGGGACCTTGTCGAAGGCTTTCTGAAAGTCGAGGTACACCACATCCACTGACTCTCCCCTTTCAATTTTCCTAGTTACATCCTCAAAAAATTCCAGTAGATTTGTCAAACATGATTTCCCCTTCGTAAATCCATGCTCTCGGATCCCCTCTCATCCTTGTAAATTCCAGCGTATCCAAGCCCAGTCGCTCCATTCTTTCAACCTATGACAGTCCCGCCATCTTGGGAATCACAATTCATGGTTAAAAGCTTATCATATATCATATCATATCATATATCTACAGCCGGAAACAGGCCTTTTCGGCCCTCCAAGTCCGTGCCGCCCAGCGATCCCCGTACATTAACACTATCCTACACCCACTAGGGACAATTTTTACATTTACCCAGCCAATTAACCTACATACCTGTACGTCTTTGGAGTGTGGGAGGAAACCGAAGATCTCGGAGAAAACCCACGCAGGTCACGGGGAGAACGTACAAACTCCTTACAGTGCAGCACCCGTAGTCAGGATCGAACCTGTGTCTCCGGCGCTGCATTCACTGTAAAGCAGCCTGCTGTAAAACAAATGGAAGATAGGGACACAATGGTAAGTGTGGCAGTGTGAGAACAAGACATTCGAATAAGAGTCAAAGAATTAGAATGGGTGAGGAACGGAGACACAATTTAAAAATGAATATTTTTCTTGCCTCTGAACAAGTTTTACGATCAACAGATTGGGAAGCGCACTGTGGCGCAGCGGTAGAGTTGCTGCCTCACAGCGCCAGAGACCCTGATTCGATCCTAACTACGGATGCCGTCTGTAAAGAGTCTGCTCGTTCTCCCTGTGACCTGAGTGGGTTTTCTCCGGGTGCTCCGGTTTCCTCCCACACTCTAAAGACGTAGAGGTTTGTGGGTTAATTGGCTTCTGTAAAAATTGTAAATCGTTCCTCGTGTGCAGGATCTTGCTGGCGGGTGGGGATCGCTGGTCGGCGCAGACTCAGTGGGCCGAAGGGCCTGTATGCATGCTGTATTTCTAAAGTAAACTAATGATTCTCAACAACAACAAAAAAGAAATACACACATTCTTCTGGACTGGAGAATTTTCCCCTGCTCTTTGACGTTATTTCCCTCCAGCAAGGTCAAACGAGATTTCTAAAACCAGAAGGAATATTATCTTCAAAGCTAAGCCATCACCATTCACTGGTAAAGCCACATATTTCTCTTGCATAATTCCTTATCTATTTCTCTGCTTGTCAGTGGAATGGAAGATGAGCTCAATACTAGTGGTGTGCCTCAGGGTTCGGTGCTGGGCCCGTTACTGTTTGACGTCCACATCAGTGATTTGGATGATAACACACAGGGCAAGATCAGCAAGTTTGCTGATGACACAAAAGTGAGTGGTTTTGCAGATAGTGAAGATGGGTGTGGACGATTGCAGCAGGATCTGGACCGATTGGCCAGGTGGGCGGAGGAACGGTTGATGGAATTCAATACGGAGAAGTGTGAGGTGTTGCATTTTGGGAAGTCGAACAAGGGCGGGACCTATACAGTGAATGGTCGGCCTCTGGGTAGTGTTGCAGAGCAGAGGGATCTAGGAGTGCAGGTGCATGGTTCCTTGAAGGTCGAGTCGCAGGTAGATATGGTGGTCAAGCTTTGTTCCGTTTAGCTGCAAGGCAGCATGGTGGCGCAGCGGTAGAGTTGCTGCCTTACAGCGCCAGAGACCCAGTTGCTGTCTGCACGGAGTTTGTACGTTCTACCCGTAACCGGCTAGGGTTTCACCGAGTGCTCCGGTTTCCCCTCACATCCCAAAGACATGCAGGTTTGTACGTTAATTGGCTTTGGTTAAATATTATAAATGGCGCCTGGTGTGTAGTGTATCGCTGCACCACCGTGCTGGTGTGAGGGGTGATCGCCGGTCGGCGCAAACTCTTGGGCCTGTTTCTTAGAGACTTAGATAGGGTAGACAGTCAGAACCTTTTTCCTAGGCTTGCCAAATCAATCACGAGAGTGCAAAGCTTTGAGGTGAGAGGGGCAAAGTGTAAAGGGGATGTTTAGTTTAGAGATACAGTAGACAATAGACATTAGACAATAGGTGCAGGAGTAGGCCATTCGGCTCTTCGAGCCAGCACCGCCATTCAATGTGATGATGGCTGATCATTCTCAACCAGTACCCCGTTCCTTCCTTCTCCCCATACCCCCTGACTCCGCTATCCTTAAGAGCTCTATCTAGCTCTCTCTTGAATGCATTCAGATAATTGGCCTCCACTGCCTTCTGAGGCAGAGAATTCCACAGATTTACAACTCTCTGACTGAAAAAGTTTTTCTTCATCTCTGTTCTAAATGGCCTACCCCTTATTCTTAAACTGTGGCCCCTGGTTCTGGACTCCCCCAACGTTGGGAACATGTTTCCTGCCTCTTATGTGTCCAACACCTTAAAAAATCTTATATGTTTCGATAAGATCCCCTCTCATCCTTCTAAATTCCAGTGTATACAAGCCTAGTCGCTCCAGTCTTTCAACATATGACAGTCCCGCCATTCCGGGAATTAACCTAGTAAACCTACGCTGCACGCACACAATAGCAAGAATATCCTTCCTCACATTTGGAGACCAGGACTGCACACAGTACTCCAGGTGCGGTCTCACTAGGGCCCTGTACAACTGCAGAAGGACCTCTTTGCTCCTATACTCAACAGATACAGGACAGAAACAGGCCCTTTGGCCCACCGAGTCCGCGCTGACCGGTGATCCCTGCACATTAGCACAATCGTACGCGCACTCGAGACAATTTACAATCTTTTCCAAGCTGATTAACCTACAAACCTGTACGCAGCAATCAGCAGTAGCAGCAGCAGCAATCAGCAGTAGCAGCAGCAGCAGTAGCAAGCAGCAGCAGCAGCAAGCAGCAGCAGCAGCAGCACCAAGCTGTGTTGCTTGGGAAGTAGTGTGTGGGGATTGTGTGGGGATAGTAAGGAGTAAGACCTGTGTGATCTCCCGGACTAGTTTTGATCGCCTAGCTTGGGGTCGGAGAGGAATTTCCCGGATTTTTCCCCAAATTGGCCTGGGTTTTTTTATCCGGTTTTTCGCCTCTCCCAGGAGATCACTCAGTTCTTTTGGGTGGGCGGTTGGAACGGTTGGAGTAGCGGCCGGGCGGTAGGTTTAGTAACCGAGCGCGGGGCTTTGTTTGGAGAGTATGAGTGCCAGGGCAGTTTTTTGTTCTGGGTGTCAGATGTGGGGAATCTGGGAGTCTGATAGTCTTCCAGACATCCACATCTGCGCCAGGTGTGACGAGATGGGGCTCCTAAGGGACCGTATTAGGAACCTGGAGCGGCAGATTGATGACCTCCGTCTGATCAGGGAGAGTGAGGAGGTTATAGATAGGAGTTACAGAGAGGTGGTCACTCCTAGACCACGGGAGGTAGACAAGTGGGTCACTGTTAGGGGGGGCAAGGAACAGAGGCAGGGACTAGGGAGTACCCCGGTGGCTGTACCCCTTGGAAATAAGTACTCCTGTTTAAGTACTGTTGGGGGGGACAGCCTACCTGGGGGCAACGACGGTGCCCGGGCCTCTGGCAAGGAGTCCGGCCCTGTTGCTCAGAAGGGTAGGGAAAGGAAGAGGAGAGCAGTAGTAATAGGGGATTCTATAGTGAGGGGGTCAGATAGGCGTTTCTGTGGACGCAATCGGGAGACCCGGATGGTGGTTTGCCTCCCTGGTGCCGGTGTCCGGGATGTGTCTGAGCGTGTCCAGGATATCCTGAAAGGGGAGGGAGAGGAGCCAGAGGTCGTGGTACATATAGGTACCAACAATATAGGTAGGATAAGGGAAGAGGTCCTGAAAGGAGAATTCAGGGGGCTAGGAAGAGAGTTAAAAAAAAGGACTTCCAAAGTAATAATCTCAGGCTTACTGCCTGTGCCACGCGATAGTGAGAATAGGAATGGAGTGAGGTGGAGGATAAATACGTGGCTGAGGAACTGGTGCAGGGAGCAGGGTTTCAAGTTTCTGGATCATTGGGACCTCTTCTGGGGGAAGTATGACCTGTACAAAAAGGACGGGTTGCATCTGAACCCGAGGGGAACCAATATCCTGGCGGGGAGATTTGCTAAAATAACTGCGGAGACTTTAAACTAGTACGGTTGGCGGGAGGGACTCAAACACAGATAGCTAATAGGCAGTGTGTGAGGCAGGAGGCAGAAAAGGGAAACACTCAGACCCAATATGTAGGAGAGAAAGAAGGGAAAAGAAATAAACTGAGAATAAGAAATGATGGGTCCCTTAAATGTGTATATTTTAATGCTAGGAGCATTGTAAGAAAGGTGGATGAGCTTAGAGCCTGGATTGACATCCGGAAGTATGATGTTGTGGCGATCAGTGAAACATGGTTGCAGGAGGGTTGCGATTGGCAATTAAATATTCCAGGATTTCATTGTTTCAGATGTGATAGAATCGGAGGGGCAAGAGGTGGGGGTGTTGCATTGCTTGTCAGGGAGGATATCACAGCAGTGCTTTGGCAGGACAGACTAGAAGGCTCGATTAAGGAGGCTGTTTGGGTGGAACTCAGAAATGAGAAAGGTTTAGCAACACTTATAGGGGTGTATTATAGACCGCCAAATAGGGAACGAGAATTGGAAGAGCAAATATGTAAGGAGATAGCAGATATTAGTAGTAAGCACAGAGTGGTGATTGTGGGTGATTTCAATTTTCCGTATATAGACTGGGAATCACATTCTGTTAAAGGGCTGGATGGTTTGGAGTTTGTAAAATGTGTGCAGGATAGTTTTTTGCAGCAATACGTAGAGGTGCCTACCAGAGAAGGGGCAGTGTTGGACCTCCTGTTAGGAAATGAGATGGGTCAGGTGACGGAGGTATGTGTTGAGGAGCACTTTGGGTCTAGTGATCATAATGCCATTAGTTTCAATATAATTATGGAGAAGGTCAAATCTGGACCAAGGGTTGAGATTTTGGATTGGAGAAAGGCTAATTTTGAGGAGATGAGAAAGGATTTAAAAGGAGTGAAATGGAAATTGTTGTTTTATGAAAAGGATATAATAGAGAAATGGAGGATATTTAAAGGTGAAATTTTGAGAGTACAGAGTCTTTATGTCCCTGTTCGGTGGAAAGGAAAGAATAATAATTTGAAAGAGCCGTGGTTTTCCAGGGAAATTGGACACATGGTTCGGAAAAAGAGGGAGATATACAATAAATATAAGCGGCAGGGAGTAAATGAGGTTGTTGAGGAATATAAAGAATGTAAAAGGAATCTTAAAAAGGAAATTAGAAAAGCGAAAAAAAGATATGAGGCTGCTTTGGCAAGTAATGTAAAAGTAAACCCCAAGGGGTTCTACAGATATGTCAATAGCAAAAGGATAGTGAGGGATAAAATTGGTCCATTAGAGAGTCAGAGTGGACAGCTATGTGCTGAGCCGGAAGAAATGGGGGAGATATTAAACAATTTCTTTTCTTCGGTATTTACCGAGGAGAAGGATATTGAATTATGTGAGGTAAGCGAAACAAGTAGAGTAGTGATGGAAATTAGGAGGATTAAAGAAGAGGAGGTACGGACACTTTTGAAGAATATAAAAGTGGATAAGTCTCCAGGTCCTGATAGGATATTCCCTAGGACATTGAGGGAAGTTAGTGCAGAAATAGCAGGGGCTATGACGGAAATATTTCAAACGTCATTAGAAACAGGGATGGTGCCGGAAGATTGGCGCATTGCGCATGTTGTGCCTTTGTTTAAAAAAGGTTCTAAAAGTAAACCTAGCAATTATAGACCTATTAGTTTGACGTCTGTGGTGGGAAAATTAATGGAAAAGATACTTAGGGACAATATATATAATTATTTGGATAATCAAGGCCTGATTAGAAACAGTCAACATGGATTTGTGCCTGGAAGGTCATGTTTGACTAATCTTCTTGAATTTTTTGAAGAGGTTACCAGGGAAATTGATAAGGGCAAGGCTGTGGATGTTGTCTATATGGACTTCAGTAAGGCATTTGACAAGGTTCCACATGGAAGGTTGATTAAGAAGGTTAAATCGTTGGGTATTAATAGTGAGGTTGCAAGATGGATTCAACAATGGCTGAATGGGAGACACCAGAGGGTAACGGTTGACAATTGTATGTCAGGTTGGAGGCCAGTGTCTAGTGGAGTGCCCCAAGGATCTGTGTTGGGTCCACTGTTGTTTGTCATTTACATTAATGATCTGGATGATGGTGTGGCAAATTGGATTAGTAAATATGCAGATGATACTAAGATAGGTGGAGTAGTTGATAGTGAGGTAGATTTTCAAAGTCTACAGAGAGACTTGGGCCTTTTGGAAGGGTGGGCTGAAAGATGGCAGATGGAGTTTAATGCTGATAAGTGTGAGGTGCTGCATTTTGGTAGGACAAATCAAAATAGGACGTACAGGGTAAATGGTAGGGAATTGAGGAATGCAGTGGAACAGAGGGATCTGGGAATAACTGTGCATTGTTCCCTGAAGGTGGAATCTCATGTGGATAGGGTGGTGAAGAAGGCGTTTGGTATGCTTGCCTTTATAAATCAGAGCATCGAGTATAGAAGTTGGGATGTAATGTTGAAATTGTACAGGGCATTGGTGAGGCCGAATCTGGAGTATGGTGTGCAGTTCTGGTCGCCAAATTATAGGAAGGATGTCGACAAAATGGAGAGGGTACAGAGGAGATTTACTAGAATGTTGCCTGGGTTTCAGCACTTAGGCTACAGAGAGAGGTTGAACAGGTTGGGTCTTTATTCTTTGGAGCGTAGAAGGTTGAGGGGGGACTTGATAGAGGTTTTTAAAATTTTGAGAGGGACGGACAGAGTTGACGTGGGTAGGCTTTTCCCTTTGAGAGTGGGGAAGATTCCAACAAGGGGACATAGCTTCAGAATTGAGGGACAAAGGTTTAGGGGTAACATGAGGGGGAACTTCTTTACTCAGAGGGTTGTGGCTGTATGGAATGGGCTTCCGGTGGAAGTGGTGGAGGCTGGCTCGATTTTATTATTTAAGAGTAAATTGGATAGGTATATGGATAAGAGGGGATTAGAGGGTTATGGTCTGAGTGCAGGTAGATGAGACTAGGTCAGGGAGAATGGTCGGCGTGGACTGGTAGGGCCGGACAGGCCTGTTTCCATGCTGTAGTTGTTATATGTTATATGTTATATGTCTTTGGAGTGTGGGAAGAAACCGGAGCACCCGGAGAAAACCCATGCAGGTCAAGGGGAGAACGTACAAACGACGTACAGACAGCACCCGTAGTCGGGATTGAACCCGGGTCTCTGGCGCTGTGAGGCAGCAGCTCGACCGCCGCGCCACCGTGCGTGGGGCAAGTTTGTTTTACACAGAGAGCTGTGGGCACCAGGAATGCCTTGCCAAGTGTGATGGTGGAGGCAGGTACAATAGTGGCTTTGATCAGGTTTTCAGATAGGCACAAGGATATGCCTAAAATGGCATCTGTCTGTGGCACCATGTCGGCAGCAGCACAGCAGAAAATCATCAAATATTAATCATCAAAGTTTAAAACTGAGGCAAGACAAAACTTTTTCACCCAGAGGGTTGTGAATTTGTGGAATTCTCTGCCACAGAAGGCAGTGGAGGCCAATTCACTGGATGAATTAAAAAGAGAGTTAGATAGAGCTCTGGGGGTTAGCGGAATCAAGGGATATGGGGAGAAGGCAGGCACGGGTTACTGAGTGTGGATGATTCAGCCATGATCACAATGAATGGCGGTGCTGGCTGGAAGGGCCAAATGTCCTCCTCCTGCACCTATTTTCTGTGTTTCTATGTTTCCAAACATAGTAGTTCTGAGCTTACCTCTATAAAAGTAACAGCAGTCTTCATCAGACTGAAGAAGGGTCTCGACCCGAAACGTCACCCATTCCTTCTCTCCAGAGATGCTGCCTGCCCCGCTGAGTTACTCCAGCATTTTGTGTCTACCTTCGATTTAAACCAGCATCTGCAGTTTTTTTTCCTGCAAAGCGGAAATATTATATTGTTCGCAGTGCACTATGTATACATATACTGTTGTGCTGCTGTAAGCTGGAATGTCATTGTTCTATCCGGGACATATGAAAATAAAACACTCTTGACTCTTGATGTGGAGGGATATTGATCACGTGCAGGCAGAGGAGATTGTTTAACCTGGCCCCATGTTCAGCATGGACACTGTGGGCTGAATGGCCTGTTCCAGAACTGTACTGTTCAACGTTCACTGAAATTTCTGGAGTGAATTTGAGGAAGGATATTCTTGCTATTGAGGGAGTGCAGCGTAGGTTCACTAGGTTAATTCCCGGAATGGCGGGACTGCCGTATGTTGAAAGACTGGAAGCGACCGGGCTTGGATACGCTGGGATTTAGAAGGGTGAGAGGGGATCTTATTGAAACATATAAGATTATTAAGGGGTCGGACACGTTAGAGGCAGGAAACATGTTCCCAATGTTGGGGGAGTCCAGAACAAGGGCCCACAGTTTAAGAATAAGGGGTAGGCCATTTAGAACGGAGATGAGGAAAAACTTTTTCACTCAGAGAGTTGTAAATCTGTGGAATTCTCTGCCTCACAGCCTCCAAAGGCAGTGGAGGCCAATTCTCTGGATGCTTTCAAGAGAGAGTTAGATAGAGCTTTTAATGATAGCGGAGTCAGGGGGTATGGGGAGAAGGCAGGAACGGGGTGAATGATCAGCCATGATCACATTGAATGGCGGTGCTGGCTCGAAGGGCCGAATGGCCTACTCCTGCACCTATTGTCTATTGTCTATTGAATCTTAAATCCTTCTGATTTAGAGGGTACATTCAGGTACATTCCCCGAGCATCTGGAGTTCTTTCTCCAGAGATGCTGCCTGTCCCGCTGAGTTACTCCAGCTTTTTGTGTCAATCTTCGGTTTAAACCAGCATCTGCAGTTCCTTCCTGCACATTCCCAGAGTGTGGCCTTACAGTGAATAATCAGCCAGCCCCAGACTGCCACGCTCACTTCGTACAAATTATTCTGACTGGTACATTTCGCCACTATTAAATATATTCAAATAAAAAATGGGAAGGGTGTCCAACTAGAGATGGGATCATTTTTAGGGGATGAGGGTAGTGTTTTTGTATAATAATTAGACTTTTGTAAGGTCATAGAGTGATACAGTGTGGAAACAGGCCCTTCGGCCCAACTTGCCCATACTCCGGTTTCCTCCCACACTCGAAAAATGTACAGGTTTGTAGGTTAATTGGCTTGGTATAATTGTCAATTGTCCCTAGCGTGTGTTAGGATAGTGTTAGTGTGCGGGGATTTCTGTTCGTCACGGACTCAGAGGGCTGAAGGACCTGTTTCTGCTCTGTATCACTAAACTAAACTAAACTAAACTAAACTAAACTAAACTAAACTAAACTAAACTAAACAACATTTAAAAGACATTTGGATGGCTATACATGGGTTTAGAGGGACTTGGACCAAACGTGGACAGCTGGGACTCACGTAGATGGGGCATCTTGGTTGGCATGGGTAGGTAGGGTTGCCAACTGTCCCATATTAGCCAGGACATCCCGTATTTTGGGCAAAATTGGGTTGTCCCGTATGGGACCGCCCTTATCCCGTATTAGGCCCGGGGGGACAATGCTGTATGCCCGGACACTGTAGGCCCGGACACTGTAGGCCCGGACACTGTAGGCCCGGACACTGTAGGCCCGGACACTGTAGGCCCGGACACTGTAGGCCCGGGGGCCACTGTAGGCCCGGACAGTGTAGGCCCGGAGGCCCTGGCACCGCCTAACGGAGGTTGCGTGGCAACCCGCCTCCCGGCCCTGGCGGCCGCCATTGGTGGAGCGGGAGCATGTGGCCGCTGGCTGGGTGAGGTCACGTGGTGCGCGGGGCGGCGACGTCACCTTTTGTCCCTTATTTGGGAGTGAGAAAGTTGGCAACCCCTAGGCACAGGTGAGATGGGTTGAAGGGCCTGTTTCATTATGACTCTCTGAGTCTATTTGCAGAACAGAGACCAAATACAAATGTTCCAACTACACTGTTTAACCTGTCGGTCCATACGTGACTCAGAGGTGTTCAGCTGTGTTATATTAGTGCTGTTAATAGACTCCAAGTTAAATTAGCTGTGCGGTCCGTCAAATATTTATAAGAGTGCTTTGCATTCCACTACTCTGCTGCAATATTAATAGCAGTTTAGGTCGGCATTAGGAACACCGAGTTTAGCCCCGGGAGCATTCATTCCAATTTAAGTGTCATTAAGCCAACCCTGGTGAGAACTGTTAAATAACTACTCATAAAAACTCACATAACTAACCAATTAACCACATGGAGAGCTACTTTAAGAAGCTTTGAACTTTTGTCCTCGTCCAGACTTTATGGTGATTGTATCGAGATGGATATCATATCTGATCGAGCGACTCAGTGCACCACAATTAAAAGTCCAAAGTCTTCTCTCACTTTTGCTGAGGAAACAATAGTTTCCTTTGTCCCACACTTTTGATTTTACAGAGGGTTTATTTAGTCGAGGAATCTAAAGCGTGAGGGGTTGTGACAAGCGCATGTATCGAGCTGATATCACTGATGCCACGAGTGACTATAGACTCATGCAGTAGTCCTACATCTCTGCCTGCGTTAAGTAAAAACTTGGGGCGGCGGCACGGTGGCGCAGCGGCAGAATTGCTGCCTCGCAGCGCCAGAGACCCGGTTCAATCCCGACTACGGGCGCTGTCTGTACGGAGCTTGTACGTTCTCCCCGTGTCCTGCGTGGGACTTTTACAGAAGCCAATTAACCCACAAACCTGCAAGTCTTTGGAGTGTGGGAGGCTTGTATTCACTGGAGTTTAGAAGGATGAGAGGGGATCTTACAGAAACGTATAAAATTATAAAAGGACTGGACAAGCTAGATGCAGGAAAAATGTTCCCAATGTTGGGGGAGTCCAGAACCAGGGGACACAGTCTTAGAATAAAGGGGAGGCCATTTAAAACTGAGGTGAGAAAAAACTTTTTCACCCAGAGAGTTTGTGAATTTGTGGAATTCTCTGCCACAGAGGGCAGTGGAGGCCAAATCACCGGATGGATTTAAGAGAGAGTTAGATAGAGCTCTAGGGGAGAGTGGAATCAAGGGGTATGGGGAGAAGGCAGGCACGGGTTACTGATTGTCGATGATCAGCCATGATCACAATGAATGGCGGTGCTGGCTCGAAGGGCCGAATGGCCTCCTCCTGCACCTATTTTCTATGTTTCTAAGTTTCTATGAAACCGGAGATCCCGCAGAAAACCCACTCAGGTCGCGGGGAGAACGTGCAAACTCCGTACAGACAGCACCAATAGTCTGGATGGAACCCGGGTCTCCGGCGCTCTTCCGCTGTGCCACCGTGCCAACCCGGGTGCAATCACCATGTTAAAAAAACACGTAGACAGGTCTTTAAAGTTACTCTAAAGTTTCTGACAAAAGGCAAGATTTCATTTCTTCCACTACTGTGTATATAAATTTGGCGTTTAATTAAAATACTGAATTTGGATCAACTTAGGAAAATGAACAACTTCTCAGGCAAATAACTCAGAAAGGCAACTTGCTTGGCATGTTACCATGTGGCACAGTGCAGCGGAAGAGATGCTGCCTCACAGCGCCAGGGGCCCAGGTTCGATCCTGACTACGGGCGCTGTCTGTACGGAGTTTGCACATTCTCCCCGATAGGAACAGGGGACATACAACGAGATCTGGGTGTCCTAGTGCATCAGTCACTGAAAGGAAGCATGCAGGTACAGCAGGCAGTGAAGAAAGCCAATGGAATGTTGGCCTTCATAACAAGAGGAGTTGAGTATACGAACAATGAGGTCCTTCTGCAGTTGTACAGGGCCCTAGTGAGACCGCACCTGGAGTACTGTGTGCAGTTTTGGTCTCCAAATTTGAGGAAGGACATTCTTGCTATTGAGGGCGTGCAGCGTAGGTTCACTAGGTTAATTCCCGGAATGGCGGGACTATCATATGTTGAAAGACTGGAGCGACTAGGCTTGTATACACTGGAATTTAGAAGGATGAGAGGAGATCTTATCGAAACGTCTAAGATTATAAAGGGGTTGGACACGTTAGAGGCA
Organism: Rhinoraja longicauda; assembly: GCF_053455715.1. Lineage (NCBI taxonomy): Eukaryota > Metazoa > Chordata > Chondrichthyes > Rajiformes > Arhynchobatidae > Rhinoraja > Rhinoraja longicauda. The sequence goes on along the minus strand of NC_135955.1, from coordinate 98,190,887 downwards.
GGAAACATGTTCCCAATGTTGGGGGAGTCCAGAACAAGGGGCCAAAGTTTAAGAATAAGGGGTAGGCCATTTAGAACTGAGATGAGGAAAAGCTTTCTCAGTCAGAGAGTTGTGAATTTGTGGAATTCTCTGCCTCAGAAGGCAGTGGAGGCCAATTCTCTGAATGCATTCAAGAGAGAGGTAGATAGAGCTCTTAAGGATAGCAGAGTCAGGGGGTATGGGGAGAAGGCAGGAACGGGGTACTGATTGAGAATGATCAGCCATGATCACATTAAATGGCGGTGCTGGCTCGAAGGGCCGAATGGCCTCCTCCTGCACCTATTGTCTATTGCCTATTGACCTGTGTCGGTTATCGCCGGGTGCTCCAGTTTCCTCCTACACTCCAAAGACTTACGGGTTTGTAGCTACAGTAAGTTGCAAAATTGTCTCACCTGGAATAAAATCGATCTGCTCTACACAGAGTGATATTGTTTAAAGGTAAACAACATGAGGCAAGATAATGTTGAAAAATGACTTGTATTTGTATTGGCTATATTTCCAACCTTTCTCAACACACAACTTAATTGTAATGCCATTTGTCAATGGTTACTGAATGATTAGTTCATTGGTATTCTATATTAGATGATAAGGTAATCATTATTAATTCTATAGAAGCCCAAATGGTTATATTAGTGAAGGCACACTGTTGATCTCTATAAATAGGCTTCTACAATATTAATCCTCTTGCTCCTTACTCTTAGGCACCCCTCGGTCATGGCTGACCATGGGTGATGCATCCTAGTTGGGTGCTTGCTCCACACCCAGGATAGAGCTTTACTGCTTATGCTTTAAGCATAAGCTTCGCTGCTTATGTCCCAGTCAATCACAGCTGCTTAGAATTTAGGCAATCTCCTGGCATTTACTGATAGATTGAGTGGTCAAGAAGGCTTTTGGTACGTTGGCCTTCATCGGTCAGTGTACAAGTATAGAAGTTGGGACCTTATGTTACAGTGGCGCAAGATGGTCGGTGAGGCCGCATTTGGGGTATTGTGTTCAGTTTTGGTCACCCTGCTGTGGGAAGGGTGACATTAAGCTGGAAAGAGTGCAGAGAAGATTTACATGGAACGAGAACGTAGAACATGCGGCCTAGTGGCGCAGCAGTAGAACAGCAGGTTCGATCCTGACCTCGGGTGCTGTCTGCACCGAGTTTGTACGCTCTCCCCGTGACCGCGTAGGTTTTCTTGGGGTACTTTAGTTTCCCCCCGCACTCCAAAGACATGCAGGTTTCTAGGTAAATTGTCCCTCGGGTGCAGGACAACATTAGTGTACGGGGTCAGCACAGACTCGGTGGGCCGAAGGGCCTGTTTCATATATCCATCACTAGAGGGCCATAACTATAAGGTGAAAGGGGGAAAGTTTAATGGAGATATTCAGGGCAGGTTTTTCCGCAGAGAGTGGTGGGGGACTGGAAGGTATTGCCAGGGGTGGTGGTGGAGGCCGATACGATAGTGGTGTTTAAGAGGCTTTTAGATGGGCACATGTAGGCAGGCCTGTTTCCACGTTATATGACTCTATTCCATCTCTCTCCACAGGAATTTGTAGGAATACTTAAATGTTAAGTTGAACTATATAGTCCGGATGTGTACGGGTGTCAGGGGATACTCGAAGGGCCGATTGGCCTACTCCTGCACCTATTTTCTATGTTTTCTATGTTACGGGGAGAAGGCAGGACAATGGGGCTGAGAGGGGAAGATAGATCAGCCATGATTGAATGGCGAAGTCGACTTGATGGGCCGAATGGCCTAATTCTGCTCCTATCACTAATGAACTTGTAACTTGCCATCGATATACTAAAATTCTCGTTTGTTTGTTTGTTCCTGAACTACTGCCAAAACGGTACACGATAGCGCGACAATGTTAGGCCCACCTTACTCACCGTCGTCCCTTTGGTGCTAATGGAAGACGTTTCATTGAAATCGGTGTTATATTTTAAAAGTTATTCACATTTTAAAAGTTTAAATCTATCTTCTCGGGGAGGGAGGGGGGATGGAGGGAGGGGGGAGGATTAGGGGGGTTGAGGGGGATGGAGTGGGGGAAGGGGAAGGGAGGGGGAGGGTGTGTGGAGGGAGGGGAGGGTGTGTGGAGGGAGGGGGAGTGGAGGGGGAGAGGAGGGAGGGAGGGGGGAGGAGGGAGTGGGAGGAGGAGGGAAGCAGGCAAGGGGGGAGGGGGAGAGGGGAGGGGGAGAGGAGGGAGGGAGGGGGGAGGAGGGAGGGGGAGGAGGGGGGAAGCGGGGAAGGGGGAGGGGGGTGGGGGAGAGGCGAGAGGGGAGGGGGGGGGGGAGTGGGGGAGGAGGGGATGCTGGAGAGGTTTGGGCCCAACGAGTCCCCTTGGTCCAGTAATAACTAAAAGAATATAGGTTGATCCTTTGTGTAAATCTAGTTGATACTTTACAGAATTCACGGCCTCCAATATGTTTAGTATTTCTGTTTTGCGATTATAATGATAATTCATACAAAATGAATAAACATAGAACAGTAAAGTACAGAAACAGGTACCTCAGCCCACAATCTCTGTGTCGAACATGATTCCAAGAGCAACTCTTCTCTGCCTTCACATGATCCATATCTTGCCATTCCCTGCATATGACTATCTAATAACTTCTGAAACACCACTATTTTATCTGCCTCCACCACCACCCCTGGTAGCACCCTCCAGGCACCCACCACCCTCTGTGTAAAAAAACTTGCCCCGCATGTCTCCTTTAAACTTTGCCTCCCTAACCTTATAAAGTTCGGGCACAAATACTTTGCATTATAAATTCAACGCCTCACCTTCCTCTCGAGTATAAAGTGAAACACATCTTGCGGTGTTTTTGAAAAACCTGTTATTTTTATTTGTATTTTAGTACTGCACTTTGATATTCTTCAGCAATTTTGCAGAACTGAAAAATGATGATGATTGTTCAATATATTTTGCAGTTTCATTGGAAAAGTAACATGGCTTCACGGTGGCGCAGCGGTAGAGTTGCTGCCTTACAGCGAATGCAGCGCCAGAGACCCGGGTTCAATCCTGACTACGGGCGCCGTCTGTACGGAGTTTGTACGTTCTCCCCGTGACCTGCGCGGGTTTTCTCCAAGATCTTCGGTTTCCTCCCACACTCCAAAGATGTACAGGTATGTAGGTTAATTGGCTGGGCAAATGTTTAAAAAAATTGTCCCTAGTGTGTGTAGGATAGTGTTAATCGCTGGGCGGCGCGGACCCAGTGGGCCGAAGGGCCTGTTTCCGCGCTGTATCTCTAAATCTAAACACATTTTGCGGTGTTTTGAAAAACCTGTTATTTTTATTTGTATTTTAGTACTGTCCTTTGATATTCTTCAGCAATTTTGCAGAACTGAAAAATGATGATGATTGCTCTATATATTTTGCAGTTTCATTGGAAAAGTAACGGCTGCATGGTGGCGCAGCGGTAGAGTTGCTGCCTTACAGCGCCAGAGACCCGGGTTCGATCCTGACCACGGGTGCTGTCTGTACGGAGTTTGTACGTTCTCCCTGTGACCGCGTGGGTTTTCTCCAGGTGCTTCGGTTTCCTCCCACACTCCAAAGACGTGCAGGTTTGTAGGTTAATTGGCTCTGGTAAAATTGTAAATTGTCCCTAATGTGTGTAGGATAGTGTTAATGTGCGGGGATCACTGGTCAGTGCAGACTTGGTGGGCCAGAGGGCCTGTTTCCACGCTGTAACTCTAAAGTAAACTAAAGTAAATACCTACACCTGGACTGAGGGGAATTTTGTCTGAACTCCACTGAGAACTCTGTTCATACCCAAGGTCAGTAACATTCATGAGCAAACAAAAAATAGTGGTTCGTGAGATATTGGGTGCAAAAAGGTCTGGATCAATAGAGTTAAATTATCTATCCTGTGCTTACAAATAGTGTTAAAATCAGTTTTTGAGGCAACCACTTTTCAAGCTTTCACTCATAGTTTTTTCCCCCTTTCATAGATAATTGATTTTATCCTTTGCAGACAGATTAAAGTCACAAATGTCAAAGACAGACCTCTGTTTAAAAGTAAATACATCACTCAGTTTCTGAGTTAAAAAAAAAAAGAACATTCTCTAGTGCCAATCCTCCACAAAATAAGATCAAACCATGCTCACTCCAATTTGAAAATTTGAAAATTGACACTGAATTCATATTTAGAGTAAATAACCTCTGTCATAATTCCGTTTGCTTTTGACCCATTGGCCTTTAGCAGTCAGAGTATTGAGTATAAAAGTTGGGAGGTCATGTTGCAGTTATAGGCAATAGACAATAGACAATAGGTGCAGGAGTAGGCCATCCGGCCCTTCGAGTCAGCACCGTGATCATGGCTGATCATCCACAATCAGTACCCCGTTCCTGCCTTCTCCCCATATCCCTTGATTCCGCTATATAGTTGTATAAGATGTTGGAGAGGCCGCATTTAGAGTATTGTGTTCAGTTTTGGGAACCATTTTATAGGAAAGGTGTTGTCAAACTGGAAAGGGTGCAAAGAAGATTTACGAAGATATTGCCAGGACTAGAGGGTCGGAGCTACAGGGAGAGGGTGATCAGGCTAAGGCTTTATTCTTTGGAGCTCAGATGACGGGTGATCATGTCATCATGTAGACAATAGACAATAGACAATAGGTGCAGGAGGAGGCCATTCGGCCCTTCGAGCCAGCACCACCATTCAATGTGATCATGGCTGATCATTCTCAATCAGTACCCCGTTCCTGCCCTCTCCCCATACCCCCTGACTCCGCTATCCTTAAGAGCTTTATCTAGCTCTCTCTTGAATGCATTCAGAGAATTGGCCTCCACCGCCTTCTGAGGCAGAGAATTCCACAGATTCACAACTCTCTGACTGAAAATGTTTTTCCTCATCTCAGTTCTAAATGGCCTACCCCTTATTCTTAAACTGTGGCCCCTTGTTCTGGACTCCCCCAACATTGGGAACATGTTTCTTGCCTCTAACGTGTCCAACCCCTTAATAATCTTATACGTTGCGATAAAATCTCCTCTCATCCTTCTAAATTCCAGCCTATAAAAGCCTAGTCGCTCCAGTCTTTCAACATATGACAGTCCCGCCATTCCAGGAATTGACCTAGTAAACCTACGCTGCACGCCCTCAATAGCAAGAATATCCTTCCTCAAATTTGGAGACCAAAACTGCACACAGTACTCCAGGTGCGGTCTCACTAGGGCCCTGTACAACTGCAGAAGGACCTCTTTGCTCCTATACTCAACATCATGTTGTACAAAATCATGTTGAGGCAGGTACCATTGCAACAGTTAAACAGGTTTATGGATAGGACTGGTTTAGAAGGATAGAGGGATATGGACGAAAAGCAGGCCGGTGGAACTAGTTTAAATGGGACATGTTGTGGGCCTGTTTTCACATTGTGTGACTCTATGACTCTGAATCTATAAAAGTATATTTGGAATATACACCGATCAGCCAAAACATTATGACCACCTGCCTAATATGCTGTTGGTCCTCCATGTGCAGCCCCATACGCAGCAGGGTGCGATGCACTGTGTATTGTGACACATTCCTCCCGTGACCACCATTAACATTTTCTGTGACTTGTGCCACAGTCGACCTTCTGTCAGTTCGGACCAGATGGGATAGCCTTCATTGCAGATGACACAAAGCTGGGTGGCAGTGTGAACTGTGAGGAAAATGCTATGAGGTTGCAGGGTGACTTGGACAGGTTGTGTGAGTGGGCGGATGCATGGCAGATGCAGTTTAATGTGAATAAGTGTGAGGTTATCCACTTTGGTGGTAAGAATAGGAAGGCAGAGTATTATCTGAATGGTGTCAAGTTAGGAAAAGGGGACGTACAGCGAGATCTGGGTGTCCTAGTGCATCAGTCACTGAAAGGAAGCATGCAGGTACAGCAGGCAGTGAAGAAAGCCAATTGAATGTTGGCCTTCATAACAAGAGGAGTTGACTATAGGAGCAAAGAGGACCTTCTGCAGTTGTACAGGGCCCTAGTGAGACCGCACCTGGAGTACTGTGTGCAGTTTTGGTCTCCAAATTTGAGGAAGGATATTCTTGCTATTGATGGTGTGCAGCATAGGTTCACCAGGTTAATTCCCGGAATATAAGGCAGGAAACATGTTCCCAATGTTGGGGGAGTCCAGAACCAGGGGGCACAGTTTAAGAATAAGAGGTAGGCCATTTAGAACGTAGATGAGGAAAAACATTTTCAGTCAGAGAGTTGTGAATCTGTGAAATTCTCTGCCTCAGAAGGCAGTGGAGGCCAATTCTCTGAATGCTTTCAAGAGAGAGCTAGATAGAGCTCTTAAGGATAGCGGAGTCAGGGGGTATGGGGAGAAGGCAGGAACGTACTGATTGAGAATGATCAGCCATGATCACATTGAATTGTGGTGCTGGCTCGAAGGGCCGAATGGCCTCCTCCTGCACCTATTGTCTATTGTCTATTGTCTATTGTCTATTGCCCTCGCGCATCGATGAGCCTTGGGCGCCCAACACCCTGTCTGTCGCCGGTTTGTGGTTTGTCCCTCCTCGGACCACTGTCGGTCGTTACTCACCACTGCTGACCGGGAGCACCCCACAAGCCTTGCCGTTTCAGAGATGCTCTGACCCAGTCGTCCGGCCATAACAATTCGGCTCTTGTCAAAATCGCTCAGGTCTTTACTCCTGCCCATTTCTCCTGCATCCAACACTTCAACTTCAAGAACTGATTGTTCACTTGCTGCCTAATATATCCCACCCCTTGACAGGTGCCATTGTAACAAGATAATCAATGTTATTCACTTTGCCTGTCCGTTTTGGCTGATCGGTGCAAGTCGCAAGTATGGTGTTCAAGGCCATTGTCTCTTTGTTCTTCAGAATGCATTTACATATATTATTATCTGATTTGACTAGATAGCATGTATGACCAAGCTTCTTACTGTACCTCGGTACACATGACATTAATAATCCTAAACCTAAAGATGTACATTTAAATTACTGTAGCTTACAGTAGTGCACACTTAAACTACCTTAGAGTAGTGCACACTTAAATTACAGTAGAGTAGTGCACATTTAAATTACAGTAGAGTAGTGCACTATTAAACAACATTACAGTAGTGCACACAAACTACATTAGAGTAGTGCACACTTAAACTACCTTAGAGTAGTGCACACTTAAATTACATTAGAGTAGTGCACACTTAAACTACATTAGAATAGTGCACACTTAAACTCCATTAGTGTAGTGCACATTTAAACTACATTAGAGTAGTGCACATTTAAATTACATTAGAGTAGTGCACACTTAAACTACATTAGAGTAGTGCACACTTAAACTACATTATAGTGCACACTTAAACTACATTAGAGTATTGCACACTTAAACTACATTAGAGTAGTGCACACTTAAATTACATTAGAATAGTGCACACTTAAACTACATTAGAATAGTGCACACTTAAACTACATTAGAGTATTGCACACTTAAACTACATTAGAGTAGTGCACACTTAAATTACATTAGAATAGTGCACACTTAAACTACATTAGAATAGTGCACACTTAAACTCCATTAGAGTAGTGCACACTTAAATTACATTAGGGTGGTGCACACTTTAACTACATTAGAGTAGTGCACACTTTAACTACATTAGTGCACACTTAAACTACATTAGTGCACACTTAAACTACCTTAGAGTAGTGCATACTTAAACTACATTAGAGTAGTGCACACTTAAACTACATTAGGGTGGTGCACACTTAAACTACATTAGAGTAGTGCACACTTAAACTACATTAGAGTAGTGCACACTTAAACTACATTAGAGTAGTGCACACTTAAACTACATTAGAGTAGTGCACACTTAAACTACATTATAGCTAACTAACTATCTAGCTATCCAACCTATCCAGCTACTACCTATCTAGCTAACGAGCTATCTTAGCTGTCTAGCTATTTGGCAATCTACTATAGCTCTCTGGCTATCTGGCTCTCTAGCTATGTGGCTATCTATCTACTGTAACTTGCTTCTTGATCAACCAGCTAGCTGGCTGTCTAGCCAGCTAGACATCTAGCAATGTTGTAATGTAGACATCTAGCCTCCAGCCTAGCCACCTAGACATCTGGCCGTGCAGTAATGGAAACATCTAGCCAAGCAGCCACCTAGCCTGCTAGATATCTAGCCGTGTAGTAATGCAGACAATTAGCTATCCAGCCTTGCCAGCTAGACGTCTAGCCATCAGTAATGTAGACATCTAGCCTTCAGCCACCTAGCCTGCTAGTCATCTAGCCGTGTAGTAATGTAGACAACTAGCCACCAGCCAAGCCAACTAGCCATCTAGCCGTGCAGTAATGTAGACATCTAGTCTCCAGCCTAGCCACCTAGCTGTGCAGTAATTTTGGTCTCCAAATTTGAGGAAGGATATTCTTGCTATTGAGGGCGTGCAGCGTAGGTTCACTAGGTTGATTCCCGGAATGGCGGGACTGTCGTATGTTGAAAGGCTGGAGCAATTAGGCTTGTATACACTGGAATATAGAAGGATGAGGGGGGATCTTATTGAAACGTATAAGATAATTAGGGGATTGGACACATTAGAGGCAGGAAACATGTTCCCAATGTTGGGGGAGTCCAGAACCAGGGGCATGCATGACCTGCTGAGTTACTCCAGCACTTTGTGTCCATCTTTGGTATGAACCAGCGTCTGCAGTTCTTTGTTTCTGCGGAACGGTGGAATAGTTGCCCTGGAGGTCATCCTAAAAACAATGTCTCTCCAGGAATCTGGCACATTATTAAATGAAATTGCAAGAGGGAGTCCAAGCAGAGGGAGCATCTACACAGCAAGCAGTCTTTGGCCTGGAGCCACTTAGTCCTATCTCATTATTCTATTAGATCACAGCTGATCTGGGCTTCAATTCCATTTGCCTACTCTTGTTCATTATCTCCTGGCACTGCAACAAATATCTCTCAATCTCTGAGTGGGGAAATCTCCATTCCCACCTGTCTACATTACAATAGACAATAGACAAGAGACAATAGGTGCAGGAGGAGGCCATTCGGCCCTTCGAGCCAGCACCGCCATTCAATGTGATCATGGCTGATCATTCTCAATCAGTACCCCGTTCCTGCCTTTTCCCCATACCCCCTGACTCCGCTATCCTTAAGAGCGCTATCGAGCTCTCTCTTGAATGCATCCAGAGAACTGGCCTCCACTGCCTTCTGAGGAAGAGAATTCCACAGATTTACAACTCTCTGACTGAAAAAGTTTTTCCTCATCTCAGTTCTAAATGGCCTACCCCTTATTCTTAAACTATGGCCCCTGGTTCTGGACTCTCCCAACATTGGGAACATGTTTCCTGCCTCTAACGTGTCCAACCCCTTAATAATCATATATGTTTCGATAAGATCCCCTCTCATCCTTCTAAATTCCAGTGTATACAAGCCTAGTCGCTCCAGTCTTTCAACATATGACAGTCCCACCATTCCGGGAATTAACCTAATGAACCTATGCTGCACGCTCTCAATAGCAAGAATATCCTTCCTCAAATATGGAGACCAAAACTGCACACAGAACTCCAGGTGCGGTCTCACTAGGGCCCTGTACAACTGCAGAAGGACCTCTTTGCTCCTATACTCAACTCCTCTTGTTATGGCCAACATTCCATTGGCTTTCTTCACTGCCTGCTGTACCTGCATGCTTCCTTTCAGTGACTGATGCACTAGGACACCCAGATCTCGTTGTACGTCACCATTCAGATAATAATCTGCCTTCCTATTCTTACCACCAAAGTGGATAACCTCACACTTATCCACACTAAACTGCATCTGCCATGCATCCGCCCACTCACACAACCAGTCCAAGTCACCCTGCAACCTCATAGCATCTTCCTCACAGTTCACACTGCCACCCAGCTTTGTATCATCTGCAAATTTGCTAATGGTACTTTTAATCCCTTCATCCAAGTCATTAATGTATATTGTAAATAGCTGCGGTCCCAGCACCGAGCCTTGCGGTACTCCACTAGTCACTGCCTGCCATTCTGAAAGGGACCCATTTATCCCCACTCTTTGCTTTCTGTCTGCCAACCAATTTTCTATCCATGTCAGTACCCTACCCCCAATACCATGTGCTCTAATTTTGCCCACTAATCTCCTATATGGGACCTTGTCGAAGGCTTTCTGAAAGTCGAGGTACACCACATCCACTGACTCTCCCCTGTCCCCTGTCCATTTTCCTTGTTACATCCTCAAAAAATTCCAGAAGATTAGTCAAGCATGATTTCCCCTTCGTAAATCCATGCTGACTCGGAATGATCCTGTTACTACTATCCAAATGCTCCGCAATTTCCTCTTTTATAATTGACTCCAGCATCTTCCCCACCACAGATTCACCACCCTCTGACCAAAGAAATTCCTCCTCATATCCTTCCTAAAGTAACGTCCTTTAATTCTGAGACTCTCCCACTAGTGGAAACATCCTCTCCACATTCACTCCTGCACCTATTGTCTATTGTCTATTGTCTATTGTCACTCTATGACAGCTGTCTCTGATGGTGCTGGCTGCATTTTTGAGGCCGGAGTAGGGGAATTGAGCACCAGAGGACATAGGTTCAAGGTGAAGGGGAAAAGATTTAATAGGAATCTGAGAGGTAACTTTTTCACACAAAGGGTGGTGGGTGTGTGGATCGAGCTGCCAGAGGAGGTAGTTGAGGCTGGGACTATCCCAACTTTTAAGAAACAGTTAGACAGGTACATGGATAGGACAAGTTTGGAGGGATATGGACCAAGCGCAGGCAGCTGAGACTAGGGTAGCTGGGACATGTTGGCCGTTGTGGGCAAGTTGAGCCGAAGGGCCTGTTTCCACACTGTATCACTCTATGACTCTATGACCACCCTTTGATGGTGGAGAGGTCAGTACCAGTGATGGACCGGGCAGTGTCCACCGCTCTCTGTAGTCTCCTCTGTTCCTGGGCGTTTGAGATGCCGAACCAGGCCGTGATGCAACCAGTCAATGTGCTCTCGACCGCAAACCTGCCGAAGGTCACGAGAGTCCTCTCTGACATTCTGAATCTCCTCAATCTTCTCAGGAATTGCGTTAGTTAGCCTGCCCGGTCCAAGAAAGATCCTCAGAGGTGTGCACGACCGAGAATTTGAAGCTCTTGTCTCTCTCCACCATGGTCCTGTCGATATAGACAGGCTTGTGGGTCCTCATCCTTCCTCCTGATGTCAAACCGGGCCATAATGCAACCAGTAGGCACGGTGGCACAGCGGTAGAGTTGCTGCCTTACAGCGAATGCAGCGCCGGAGACTCGGGTTCGATTATGACTACGGGCGCCGTCTGTACGGAGTTTGTACGTTCTCCCCGTGACCTGCATGGGTTTTCTCCGAGATCTTCGGTTTCCTCCCACACTCCAAAGACGTACAGGTTTGTAGGTTAATTGACTGGTAATATGTAAAAAATTGTCCCTAGTGTGTGTAATGTGTGTTAGTGTGCGGGGATCGCTGGGCGGCGCGGACTCGGTGGGCCGAAGGGCCTGTTTCCGCGCTGTATCTCTAAATCTAAATCAATCTAAAAAATCAGTCTACGTTACACGCCTAGAAGTTCCAGAGCGTATTTGTCGACATGCCGAATCGCCTAAATCTTCTAAGGAAGTAGATGAAGTCAGGGAGGATTCAAGGAAGAAGGGAATGTTGGATAAGTAAGGGAAGGATATGTGGAACACTGGATTCTGCTGGACCTGAATGAATGAATGAATGAATGAATGAATAAGTTTGTTGGCCAAGTATGTGCATATACAAGGAATGTGCCTTGGTGCTCCGCTCACAAATGACAACACAATCATACAGTTAACAATTAAGAATAAAGCATAAACACATCAAAACAATAACGATACAACGTTACGGTCTAAACATGTGGGTGAAAATAAACCAGAGTAAAAAAGAGACTCCAGACTTTGGTTATTGAGTAGAACTACTACTCGTGGGAAAAGAAGCTGTTTCTACCTTAGCAACAGTAGAGGTTTAGTTTAGTTTAGTTTAGAGATACAGCATGGAAACTGGCCTTTCTCCCCACCGAGTCCACGCCGACCAGCGATCCCCGCACATTAACGCTATCCCACACACACTAGGGACAATTTACAATTATACCAAGCCAATCGACCTACAAACCTGTACGCCTTTTGAGTGTTGGAAGAAACCGTAGATCGCGGAGAAAACCCACGCAGGTCACGGGGAGAACGTACAAACTCCGTACAGACGGCACCGCAATCGGGATGGAACCCGGGTCTCCGGCGCTGCAAGCGCTGTAAGGCAGCAACTCTACCGCTGCGCCACCGTGCCGAATGTCAGGGGAGGCTCAGAAAGAGGTGAAATTACCAAGGGAAATGTTAAAAGCCAACAGTGTACTCAGTTATCAATCTCCTTTAATGCGGTGAAGCATCTTTAACGTTACTTCTGTGCCACTCTAACCACAGCGGCCAGGTATTTTCTGCAAATGCACTTCCTTTCGGGCTGAACATGTCGAACAATGCTTGTGTTATGTGTCACTGAGAAAATCATGGCCAGATCCACTAACGGCCAAATAACCAGTCTTTCCAACTCTTGTAGGGGAAGGGAATTGTTCCTTTCCGATGAGAATGCCGACTTCTATCTAAATAGTTTAGTTTAATTTAGTTTATTGTCACGTGTACTGAGGTACCGTGAAAAGCATTTTTGTTGTGTGATATCCAGTCGGTGAACAGACAGTACACGGTTCTTGATTAGTACGGGTGTCAGAGGTTATAGGGAGAAGGCAAGAGAATGGGGTTAAGAGGGAAAGATAAATATAGACAATAGACAATAGACAATAGGTGCAGGAGGAGGCCATTCGGCCCTTTGAGCCAGCACCGCCATTCAATGTGATCATGGCTGATCATTCTCAATTAGTACCCCGTTCCTGCCTTCTCCCCATACCCCCCTGACTCCGCTATCCTTAAGAGCTCTATCTAGCCATGATTGAATGGCGGAGTAGACTTGATGGGCCAAATGGCCTAATTCTACTCCTATCACTCCTAACACTTAAGACCTTATGATTACAATCAAGATGTCCACAGTGTACTGATGCATGATAAAGGGAATAACGTTTAGTGAAAGATAAGGTCTAGTAAAAGTCTGATTAAAGATAGTCCATGGGTCTGCATAGAGGTAGATGGTAGCTCAGGACTGCAGTCTAGTTGTTGGTAGGATGGTTCAGTTGCCTGATAACAGCCGGGAAGAAACTGTCCCTGAATCTGGAGCTGTCCTTTTTCACACTTCTGTACCTCTTGCCTGATGGGAGAGGGGAGAAGAGGGAGTGACCGGGGTGAGACTGGTCCTTGATTGTGCTGCTGGCCTTGCCGAGGCAGCGTGAGGTGTGGATGGAGTCAATGGAAGGGAGGTTGGGTTTGCGTGACGGTCTGGGCTGCGTCTCAAGAAATTTCTTGGATGGAGCTGTTCCCAAACCCTGGTGTGATGCACTCCGATAAAATGCTTTCCACGGTGCTTCTGTAGAAGTTGGTGAGAGCTGTTGGCGACATGCCGGACTTCCTAAGGCCTCTAAGGAAGTGGAAGCTTTGGTGATTTAGAATACAAATTATTCTTCCTGTAGGCCGCTGCGTTTTTGTTTCAAACGTGTTGGCAAATCTGGCCTAGTTTCGCTCTCGGAGTCAAGACTCTCTAACTCAGCCACAGGAACAATTACCGACCGTCACTCCTCCCACACACCTCCCCCCACCCTGAATCAAGTCCAGATTTTTACAGAACCGGAAAGAAACGATCACACTGTTTGTCAGCAGTTGGGCCTAACTGTTGGATGTGCAACCCGCGGGTGATTTAGGTGGCGTTACAAATAGTACATCCTGTGCTAGCCGAAGGCTTCAGGTTTACTATCCGGAGTCTGAGTCTGAAGAAGGGTCTCGACCCGAAACGTCACCCATTCCTTCTCTCCCGAGATGCTGCCTGACCTGCTGAGTTACTCCAGCATTTTGTGAATAAAAACCTTCGATTTGTACCAGCCTCTGCAGTTATCTTCTTATATTACTACACGGAGTAAATGCTTCTGTACCTCCACAGCGCTGTTCATAGCCCTGAGTACCCGATGTATTATAGGCAGTCTGAAGAAGGTTCCTGACCCGAAACATCACCCACCCTTTTACCCAAGAGATCCCGGTTGTCCAGCATTTTGTGTCTATCTTTAGTATACACCAGCATCTGCAGTTTGCTGAAGACTTTAGACTTTAGAGACCCAGCGCGGAAACAGGCCCTTCGGCCCATCGAGTCCGTGCCGACCAGCGATCACCCCGTACACTAGCATTATCCTACACACTAGGGACAATTTACAATTTTACTGAGAAGTTACGACTTACAATTTTATACAAATCTTAAAATTTTTTATACATGTGTTTACAATTTACAATTTACAAATTTACAATTTAACAGAAGCCAATTAATCTGCAATCCTGTACCCTTTTGGAGGGTGGGGGGAAACCGGATCGCTCAGAGAAAACCCACGCGGTCACGGGGAGAACGTACAAACTCCGTACAGACAGCGCCCGAAGGTCAGGATGGAACCCGGGTCTCCGGCGCTGTGACTCTTACTGCACCAGTGTGCCGCCCAAGTTCTTTGTTTCTGCGTACATGAGTTCATAAATTCATACGTTGATAAGTTATAGGAACAGAATGAGGCCATTTGGCCCATCAAGTCATTCAATCGTGGCTGATCTATCTTTCCCCTCTCGACGTCATCCTCCTGTGCTGGTGTGGGCAAGTTGGGCTGAAGGGCCTGTTTCCACACTGTATGACTCTATGAGGTGTTGTTGTTAAGGTGTTGAAGCGCCACCCGTTCCTTCTCTCCAGAGATGCTGCCTGTCCCGCTGAGTTCCTCCAGCATTTTGTGTCTGTCTTCGGTGTAAACCAGCACCTGCAGTTCCATTATGACATGCTGCAAACTGTTGCACCTTGAAAACCAGGACCAGTTCTCAGCTGAGGAGATGAATCACCATTATCAATAGAAACATAAAGAAACATAGAAAATAGGTGCAGGAGTAGGCCATTTGGCCCTTCGAGCCTGCACCGCCATTCAATATGATCATGGCTGATCATCCAGCTCAGTAACCTGTACCTGCCTTCTCTCCATACCCCCTGATCCCTTTAGCCACAAGGGCCACATCTAACTCCCTCTTAAATATAGCCAATGAACTGGCCTCAACCACCTTCTGTGGCAGAGAATTCCACAGACTCGCCACTCTCTGTGTGAAGAAATGTTTTCTCATAGAAATAACCGGGGAAGCGCGTTTAAAGGGTTAATATTCTTCCGTTCCTTTCCCCTCCAGCCAGGTGATGTGTGACCCAGTGCTGACAGATAACCCAGCAACATTCAAGCAATTTCTAATCAGGAATACAGTACCTTGTATCAGATGTGATGTATAACTAACTGACAAAGCTTTGACAGTCGAGATAAAACAGCTGCATTATGGTGTCAACTATAGTTACATTATATTGCTTTACACTATGATAAATGGATTTCCATTCTCCGAGCCTCACCTACAGAGCTGACATCTAAAAAATGCATCCCCTTATTCTTTCTCTGGTACAACAATAGCATTCTCACCAGTAAATAACACAGAGGGAATCAGAAACACAAAAATCCACTGCAAAGATAGAAACCATTTATAATGCTCCTTGGTAATGAAGATTTTCACGACTCTCTTGATGGGTTCACGTTGAAAATATTTCCGTAATGACCTTGCTCATTTTAAGTACTTCTTGCCCATAATTTTTTCAAGGTTATTTTCTTGATAGGTGAGCGCAGTTGGAAAATTGGGCTCAAACGCTGTCTCTCGGCAGATAAAAAGGGGATGTCTCGAAAATCTGAGGAATCAAGATAACTGGACAGATACAAGATTAATCAATCACGATCGCGTTGATAATGGGGGTGACAATCAATAGTACAACTCTATCACGGCTAATATAAACAAGCGTTTGCACTCAGAGTTTTATACATAAACCGCTCCAATATAGTATATTTCTGCTGCTTTTTATGTCTTGGATCATGTTCAAAATGACGGTCACCATTTTCAGTTTTTTCTTTTACCCTTTGGCTCATCAGGTCCAAGCCAACTAGCGATCACCCAGTACACTAGCAGTATCCTACACACTCGTATGGCACGGTGGTGCAGCGGTAGAGTTGCTGCCTTACAATAGACAATAGACAATAGGTGCAGGAGGAGGCCATTCGGCCCTTCGAGCCAGCACCGTCATTCAATGTGATCATGGCTGATCATTCTCAATCAGTACCCCGTTCCTGCCTTCTCCCCATACCCCCTGACTCCGCTATCCTTAAGAGCTCTATCTAGCTCTCTCTTGAATGCATTCAGAGAATTGGCCTCCACTGCCTTCTGAGGTAGAGAATTCCACAGATTCACAACTCTCTGACTGAAATCGTTTTTCCTCATCTCAGTTCTAAATGGCCTACCCCTTATTCTTAAACTGTGTTGTCCCTGGTTCTGGACTCCCCCAACATTGGGAACATGTTTCCTGCCTCTAACGTGTCCAACCCCTTAATAATCTTATACGTTTCGATAAGATCTCTAGATCTTACAGCGCCAGAGACCTGGGTTTGATCCTGACTACGGGCGCTGTCTGCGCGGAGCTTTTACGTTCTCCCCGTGAAAATGTGGGTTTTCACAGGATGCTTCGGTTTCCTCCCACACTCCAAAAGACGTACAGATTTGTAGGTTAGTTTGCTTGATATAATTGTAAATTGCACCTAGTGAGTGTAGCATAGTGTTAGTGTGTGGGGATTGCTGGTCGGTGCGGACTCGGTGGGCCGAAGGGCCTGTTTCCGCGCTGTTTCTCTAAACTAAACTAAACTAAACCAGTGACAATTTATAATTATACCAAGCCAATTAACCTACAAACCTGGGCACATTTTCCAAGAGGATACTTGACTTCCCATTGCTTGATGCCTATGACGTGCGAGTTTTCATGACTGTTGTAGAATGATATAAATTGTCCTCCAGGGAATAACGATGGCTAAGGATGCTGATTCAGCAGTTCGATAACCTGTTGTCAAAGAACATGTCAGTCCTAGACTCATAGAGTCATACAATGTGGAAACAGGCCCTTCGGCCTAACGTGTCCACACCGACCAACATGTCCCATCTACACTAGTCCCATCTGCCTGCGTTTGGCCCATATCCCTCTTAGTCTGTCCTATCCATGTACCTGTCTAATTGTTTCTTAAATGTTACAATAGTCCCAGCCTCCACTACCTCCTCTGGCAGCTCGTTCCACACACCCACCACTCTTTGTGTGAAAATGTTACCCCTCAGATTCCTATTAAATCTTTCCCCCTTCACCTTAAACCCATGTCCTCTGGTCCTCGATTCCCCTACTCTGGGCAAGAGATTTTGTGCATCTACCTGAACTATTCCTCTCATATATTTGTACACCTCTATAAGATCACCCCTCATCCTCCTGCGCTCCTAGGAATAGAGACCCAGCCTGCTCAACCTCTCCCTACAGCTCACACCCTCTAGTCCTGGCAACATCCTCGTAAATCTTCTTTGTACCCTTTCCAGCTTGACAACGTCCTTCCGGTAATTATGGTGCCCAGAACGGAACACAATACTCTAAATGTGGCCTCACCGACGTCTTATATAAACTGCAACGTGACCTCCCAACTTCTATTCTGTTAACTTTCTGAAACCATGTTACCCAGGTTTCATAGAACAACATCTAAATTTAGTAGGAGATTTTTGGCAATCTTCAACAAAAAACCAAATGCCAATTGAAGGATCACGAAAAGAAATTGATGTCCATCCAGCGGAGAGATTGGGATCAAATCAGCTCATGTTTCACGGCTGCCCTGTATTGTTACCAGGCGCAGTTAAATGTTCAGTGTCTATTTTTCTAAGTCAGGATAAGCAGGAGCACTCCTGGAATCCACAAGACCAGTTTAATTGATGGAACATAATCCTAACCCTAATCCCTCGGCCCGCCAAGTTCATGCCGACCATCGATCACACAAGTTCTGAGTTACCACACTTTCAGATCCATTCCCAACACATTTTATAGACAATAGACAATAGACAATAGGTGCAGGAGGAGGCCATTCAGCCCTTCGAGCCAGCACCGCCATTCAATGCGATCATGGCTGATCACTCTCAATCAGTACCCCGTTCCTGCCTTCTCCCCATGCCCCCTCACTCCGCTATCCTTAAGAGCTCTATCCAGCTCTCTCTTGAAAGCATCCAACGAACTGTCCTCCACTGCCTTCTGAGGCAGAGAATTCCACACCTTCACCACTCTCTGACTGAAAAAGTTCTTCCTCATCTCCGTTCTAAATGGCCTACCCCTTATTCTTAAACTGTGGCCCCTGGTTCTGGAGTTACGGAGGCCAATTAACTTACGGTAACGCAGCGGAAGAGACCCGGGTTTGATCCTAACCTGGGTGCTGTCTATGTGGTGTTTGCTCGGTCTCCCGTAGGTCACATAACGGGGAATACGCCCCGATCTTTATCAATGGGGACAGTGTGGAGAGAGTGTCCAGCTTCAAGTTTCTGGGCACTCACATTTCGGAGGACCTCACATGGTCCACTAACACTGCTGCGCTGGTCAAGAAGGCACAGCAACGACTGTTCTACCTAAGAACACTGAAAAAGTCTGGTCTGCCCCAACAGCTGCTGACGACCTTCTACCGCTGCGCCATAGAGAGCATCCTAACGCATGGCATCCCTGTGTGGTACCTCAGCTGCACGGAGGCAGAGAGGAGAGCTCTTCAGCGGGGAGTCCATAGAGCTCAGAGGACCATCGGAACACAGCTACCAGCCTTGGAGGGCATCTACAACACACGATGCCTCAGAAAAGCCACCAGCATCCACAAAGACTCCTCACCCCTGCAACAGTCTGTTTGAACTCCTTCCATCGGGTAGACGATACAAGGCCTTGTACGCCCGCACCTCCAGACTCAGGAACAGCTTCATCCCCAGGGCCATAGCTGCTATGAACCGGTCCTGCTGAGCCGGATGGTCACATCGCACAGTGAACTGGCACAGACCTACTTGCACTTTATTCTGTTTTAAAACTGTTCTAATTTGTTTCATTGGGTTGTAAAAAAATTATACTGCCTAGCTAATTAATTTATTGCATCGTATGGGAGGCGCATTCCCAATCTCGTTGTACCCCTGTACAATGACAATAAAGATATATTGTATTGTATTGTATTGTCTCCCTGTGACTGCGTTTGGGTTTTCTCCTGGTGCTCCTGTTACCTCCAACATCCCAAAGACGTGCAGGTTTGTAGGTTAATTAAATACTGTAAAACGTTCCGAGTGTGTAGGATAGAACACAGTTGTTCATGGGTTGATCATTGGTCAGTGCAGACTTGGTGGGCTGAAGGGCCTGTTTCCATGCTGAATCTCTAAACTAAACTAAACTAAACTAAACTAAACTAAACTTAAGAATAAGGGGTAGGCCATTTAGAATGGAGATGAGGAAAAACTTTTTCAGTCAGAGAGTTGTAAATCTGTGGAATTCTCTGCCTCAGAAGGCAGTGGAGGTCAATTCTCTGAATGCATTCAAGAGAGAGCTAGATAGAGCTCTTAAGGATAGTGGAGTCAGGGGGTATGGGGAGAAGGCAGGAACGAGGTACTGATTGAGAATGATCAGCCATGATCACATTGAATGGCGGAGCTGGCTCGAACATTGGAAAATGATCACCAATGCGTCCACTATTTCTAGCGCCACCTCCTTAAGTACTCTGGGATGCAGACCATCAGGCCCTGGGGATTTAACAGCCTTCAGTCCCATCAGTCTACCCAACACCATTTCCTGCCTAATGTGAATTTCCTTCAGTTCCTCCGTCACCCTAGGATCTCTGACCACTAGAACATCTGGGAGATTGCTTGTATCTTCCTTAGGGAAGACAGATCCAAAGTACCAGTTCAACTCGTCTGCCATTTCCCTGTTCCCCATAATAAATTCCCCTGCTTCTGTCTTCAAGGGACCCACATTTGCCTTGACTATTTTTTTCCTCTTTACATACCTAAAAAAGCTTTTACTATCCTCCTTTATATTATTGGCTAGCTTACCTTTGTACCTCATCTTTTCTCCCCGTATTGCCTTTTTAGTCATCTTCTGTTGCTCTTTAAAAGAGTCCCAATCCTCTGGCTTCCCACTCTTCTTTGCTATGTTGTACTTCTTCTCTTTTATTTTTATGCTGTCCTTGACTTCCCTTCTCAGCCACGGGTGCCTCTTACTCCCCTTAGAATCTCCCCTCCTCTTTGGGATAAATTGATCCTGCAACTTCTGCATTATTCCCAGGAATACCTGCCATTGCTGTTCCACCGTCTTCCCTGCTGGGGCCTCTTTCCAGTCCATTCTGGCCAGCTCCTGCCTCATGCCTCTGTAATCCCCTTTGCTATACTGTAATACTGACACTTCCGATTTTCCCTTCTCCTTGAGAACCTTTGTTTTTAATCTTCGGAACATCCACGGTTGAATGGCGGAGGAGACTCGATGGACCGAATCGCCTAATTCTGTTCCTACAACTTATCACCTCAGCACTACAGCATCTGCTTGAAGCTCATGGTTTGGTTTGTTAATGTACTTATTGGAAATGCAAGATAAGATCGGGTTGAGCTGGGTTTACAGAACGAGTAACCCGGTGTGTGATTTTCCATGAGCACCATTCAGATTTGCTGTTTGTGGCAAGATTTAGCAAATGTAAAACAAGTTAATTTGCAGGCTCTCCAACTAATAATGAGCAGTTTGACCCTTGTTTATAAGTGTGTCAAACATTGTTCCTCATCTCGGCACCGTGGCGCAGCGGTAGAGTTGCTGCCTTACAGCGCCAGAGACCCGGATTCCATCCCGACTACGGGTGCTGTCTGTTCGGAGTTTGTACGTTCTCCCCGTGACCTGCGCGGGTTTTCTCCGGGTGCTCCTGCAGGTTTGTAGGGTTAATTGGCAAATTGTAAATTGACCCTAGTGTGTGTAGGATAGTGTTAGTGTGCGGGGATCGCTGGTCGGCGCGGACCCATTGGACCGAAGGGCCTGTTTCCGCGCTGTATCTCTAAACTAAATTAAACTAAATCAAAGGTGCTGCCCGACCTGCAGAGTGTTTCCCAGTGTTTAATGTAAGATAAGATAGTATATGAAAATAACTGCAGATGCTGGTACAAATCGAAGGTATTTATTTCACAATATGCTGGAGTAACTCAGCAGGTCGGGCAGCATCTCAGGAGAGAAGGAATGGGCGATGTTTCGGGTCGAGACCCTTCTTCAGACTGATGTCGGGGGGGGGCGGGACAAAGGAAGGATATAGGTGGAGACAGAAAGATGGAGGGAGATCTGGGAAGGGGGAGGGGAAGAGAGGGACAGAGGAACTATCTAAAGTTGGAGAAGTGTTTAATGGATCTCTTTGTGTTCAGATGTGACTCTACTACAGTTGTCCTAAGTTGATTGATGGTGGTACTGATAGTT
>NC_135955.1:98161910-98164410 GCF_053455715.1 Rhinoraja longicauda | reverse complement strand
GGCAAATGATATATTGGCCTTCATTGGAATAAGGCAGTTTTGATGCTATTATAGCAACATCGAAACATGGAAAATAGGTGCAGGAGCAGGCCATTTGGCCCTTCGAGCCAGCACCGCCATTCATTGTGATCGTGGCTGATCATCCACAATCAGTAACCACTGCCTGCCTTCTCCCCATATCCCTTGATTCCGCTAGCCCCTATATCTAACTCTCTTTTAAATTCATCCAGTGATTTGGCCTCCACCGCCTTCTGTGGCAGAGAATTCCACAAATTCACAACTCTCTGGGTGAAAAGGTTTTTTCTCATCTCAGTTTTAAATTTTGGAGGACGTGACAAGTAAAATGGATGAAGGGGAGCCAGTGGATGTAGTGTATCTAGACTTCCAGAAAGCCTTTGTTAAGGTCCCGCACGGGAGATTGGTGACTAAAATTAGAGCACATGGTATTGGGGGGTAAGGTGTTGACATGGATAGAAAATTGGTTGGCAGACAGAAAGCAAAGAGTAGGAGTAAACGGGTTCTTTTCAGAATGGCAGGCAGTGGCGAGTGGAGTGCCGCAAGGCTCGGTGTTGGGGCTGCAACTGTTTACCATAAATATTAATGATTTGGAAGTGGGAAGTGGGAATTAGAAGCAACACTAGCACGTTTGCGGATGACACAAAGCTGGGTGGCAGTGTAAAATGTGAAGAGGATGTTAGGAAGTTGCAGGGTGACCTGGACAGGTTGAGTAATGGGCAGATGCGTGGCAGATGCAGTATAATATAGATAAATGTGAGGTTATCCACTTTGGCGGCAGAAACAAGGAGGCAGATTATTATCTCAATGGAGTTAGGTTAGGTAAGGGGGAAGTGCAGCGAGACCTGGGTGTCCTTGTACACCAGTCACTGAAAGTTGGCGTGCAGGTACAGCAGGCAGTGAAGAAAGCTAATGGAATGTTGGCCTTCATAACGAGAGGATTTCAGTATAGGAGTAAAGAGGTTCTTCTGCAGTTGTATAGGGCCCTGGTAAGACCACATCTGGAGTATTGTGTACAGTTTTGGTCTCCTAATTTGAGGAAGGACATCCTTGTAATTGAGGCAGTGCAGCGTAGGTTCACGAGATTGATCCCTGGGATGGCGGGACTGTCATATGAGGAAAGATTGAAAAGACTAGGCTTGTATTTACTGGAGTTTAGAAGGATGAGAGGGGATCTTATAGAAACATATAAAATTATAAAAGGACTGGACAAGCTAGGTGCAGGAAAAATGTTCCCAATGTTGGGCGAGTCCAGAACCAGGGGCCACAGTCTTAGAATAAAGGGGAGGCCATTTAAAACTGAGGTGAGAAAAAACCTTTTCACCCAGAGAGTTGTGAATTTGTGGAATTCTCTGCCACAGAGGGCAGTGGAAGCCAAATCACTGGATGGATTTAAGAGAGAGTTAGATAGAGCTCTAGGGGGCAGTGGAATCAAGGGATATGGGGAGAAGGCAGGCACGGGGTATGGATTGGGGACGATCAGCCATGATCACAATGAATGGCGGTGCTGGCTCAAAGGGCCGAATGGCCTGCTCCTGCAGCTATTTTCTATGTTTCTATGTAACTGGAGTATTGTGAGCAGTTATGGGCCCCATATCTGAGGAAGGAAGTGTTGGCACTGGAGAGGGTCCAGAGGAGATTTACAAGAACGATCCCAGGAATGAGTGGGTTAACATGTGATAAGCGTTTGATGGAACTGGGCCTGTACTCGCTGGAGTTTAGAAGAATGTGGGGGGGGGGGGGGGGGAGGGGGGGGGAAAGTGAAAAGCCTGGAATAAGTTCAGTTCGGTTTAGTTTATTGTCATGTGCAGTGAGAAACGTTTGTTGTATGCTAACCAGACATCCAGAGTGGATGTGGAGAGGATGTTTCCACTAGTAGGCAAGTCCAGGACCAGAGGCCTATAGCCTCTGAATAAAAGGACGTACCTTTAGAAAAGAGACGAGGAAGAATTTCTTTAGTCAGAGGATGGTGAATCTGTGGAACTCATTGCCACAGACGGCTGTGGAGGCCAAGTCAATGGATATTTTTAAGGAGTAAATTGACAGGTTCTTGATTAGTACGGGTGCCAGGGGTTATGGGGAGAAGGCAGGAGAATGAGGTTGAGAGGGAGAGATAGATCAGCCATGATTGAATGGCGGAGTAGACTCGGTGGGCCGAATGGCCTCATTCTGCTCCTATCACTTATGAACTGGGGTGGATGTTAAGGTGCTGCTTTGTTCTGTGAGATATCGGCAAATGTGATCCAGTCACAAGAAGCCACTGACATGCCTCGTTGCATATCAGTCAACATTAATCCCTCAGCTGGGAATTAAGCAGAAACATGCACAATGCCTGTTAGCTGTGCAGTGATTTGTAGTCTTTAATGTCTTTTAGGACTGAGATAAGGAGAAATGTCTCCAGTCAGGAAATTGTACACTTCTGGAATTCTTTACGAGGAGCATTTGACTGCTCTGAGTACATGCTGGAGTTGTGAAGAGTGGGGGG